>NC_135238.1:97794657-98098186 GCF_051348905.1 Ranitomeya variabilis | reverse complement strand
TACCATGCTAGCATTGGATCTTACTTTTGTAATGTTCCTTTCTTAACACCATCCATCACATGGACCAGTTTATAGATCCTTCTTTATTTGTTATTTGGCTCAGAGTGCCTTGCTCCTTGATTTGCCTAAGGGGGATCTTTTATCTGTAGCAAAACCGCTATTAGAGCATTGTGATTACTGAACTATTGAATTTATTCTCATACTGTTGCTCTAACCGTGGAATGTTAGTTCATTCTTTTGAGGCTCCATGATTCTATCTTCATCGGTTAAGGTGATGTATAGGACATAGGACAAACATGTTTCAATTATTTATTGTTTATACATCTTTTGTCTGTGGTGTCAGTATTTTTAATCTGGCTTTTGTCAACAGTATTTTATTTGGTTCAAATTTCTAAAAATCTAATCTATCCAGATCAGTTCCGAATGTGAATTACACAAACCGGAGGAAGTTACTGATTATATATATATATATATATATATATATATATATATATATATAACCCCTAAAGGTGTATGATATATATATATATATATATATAACCCCTAAAGGTGTATAATATATATATATATATATATATATATATATATATATATATATATATATATATAATGTGTATATACAGTATGTATTCACTTTTTTGCTAGCATACTGGAGGAGGTCAGTTCCAGGTCCTTACATGGACTTCAGGTGGTGTTTCTTATGGCTAATTTTGTGGCATTTTTAATTGATGATTTGTTTTTGTTAATGTCTTTTTGTATCAATAAAAATTGTTGTTTATTACTTTTGAAATATTTTGCAGTATTATTTTTTTTTTATTGTGGGGTTGATCATGACCTAATATTCACACTACTATTTCTAGGTTTCATGGAGAGCCCCTCTTATGTCCCTAAATAGTGGGAACCCTCCACAAGTGACCCCATTTTGGAAACTAGACCCCCAAGGAACTTATCTAGATGTGTTGTGAGCATTTTGAACCTCCAAGTGTTTCACTAAAGTTTATAATGCCCGGGCGTGAAAATAAAAAATCATATTTTCTCCACAAACATGATCTTTTAGTCCCCAATTTTCTATTTTCCCAAGGGTAACTGGAGAAATTGGACCCCAAAAGTTGTTGTCCAATTTGTCCTGAATACGCTGATAACCCATATGTGGAGGGAAACCACTGTTTGGGTGCATGGCAGAGCTCGGAAGGGAAGGAGCTCCGTTTGCCTTTTTCAAACCAAAATTGGCTGGAATTGAGATCAGACGCCATGTCGTTTGGAGAGCCCCTGATGTGCCTAAACAGTATAAACCCCCCACAAGTGACACCATTTTGGAAAATAGACCCGCTAAGGAACTTATCTAGATGTATGTTGAGAATTTTAAACCCCCAAGTGTTTCACTAAAGTTTATAATGGCTGGCGGTGAAAAAACAAACTTTTTTTTTTCCACAAAAATTTTTTTTTTGCCCCCATTTTTTTCCCCCAAGGGTAACAGGAGAAATTGGACCCCAAAAGTTGTTGTCCAATTTGTCCAGAGTATGCTGGTACCCCATATGTGGGAGAAAACTACCGTTTTGGCACATGTCGGGGCTTGGAAGGGAAGTAGTGACGTAATGCAGACTTTGATGGGCGTTATGTTCCATTTCCAGAGCCTCTGATGTGCCTAAACAGTAGAAACCCCCCACAAGTGACCCCATTTTGGAAACTAGAACCCCTAGGAACTTATCTACATGTGCCTAAAGAGTGGCAAAGCCAACAAGTGCCCCTTTTTTGGATACTAGACCCCCAAGGAACTTATCTAGATGTGCCTAAATAGTGGCAATGCCCCCTTTTTGTTTCCTGTTATGTAAATTTAATTAAATTAGTAGTGTATGAAGGTGTGGTACGGTTTGAAGCATTCTTTCATACACAGGCCAGGTTTGTCAGGGCAGGTGTTGCATTGATAAATAGTGTCCTTGCTTATTCCCCTTTTGTAACACACTCGGCACCTTTTTTGCAACTTACATTTTTTTCCAGTTTGAAGGACCTCCCTCTGGAATTTCTGACCTGGTACCATACAACCACCTTTAGTTCCGCAAGTACTGGGGCCCGCTCCTTCCTAAGTCCCAAATATCAGTGCCTTAATCACTACCTCCTGGAACTGAAGGTACGACGTATCGGTGTGGCCTGCACATCGTGACAGCAGGAAAGCATTGCCATCTGTATGATGTGCATTCTCAGCTTTTTGTACCACACCTTAGCCTCAAAGCACTGTAAGGTTGGAGGAGTTGATCATAGAGATCAACGTCCACCATGTTTTTGTTGTACCCCAGTACACAGTCCAATTTGCTGACCCGTGTAGAGATACCTTATACAGTGTCAAGGGCGCTGCCATCACCGTGTATGTTGATCAAGAAAAAAACATCCCTCTTGTCCTTGTACTTGACCACCAGCAGGTGGTCGCTGCATTGGGCTCTGCTGTCACCCCTTCTGAGCATCTGCCAAAGTAGCGTTTTCGGGAGGCCTCTCTGATCTTTACGGACAGTACCACAGGCTGCGATACCTCACGCAGAGAGGGATTTGAAGAGTGGGATGCTGGCATAAAAGTTATCCATGTAGAGGTGATAACCTATATCCAGCAGTGGGTACACTAAATCCCACACAATTTTCCCACTCACTCCCAGGACAGGGGGGCATTCAGGAGGTTCAATCTGGGTGTCCTTCCCTTCGTAAACTCTAAACCTGTGGGTGTAACCTGAGGTACTCTCACACAGCTTATAGAGTTTAATTCCATACCTGGCCCTCTTGCTGGGCACGCACTGAAGGAATCTGAGCCTTCCCTTAAAATGAACTAAGGACTCATCCACGCAGATGTCCCTTTGGGACACATACATTTCAGCAAACTTTTTGTTGAAGTTTTCGATGACCAGCCGAACTTTGAACAGACTGTCAAAGTTGGCATAATCTCATCGGGGACACTGTACATTATCGGTATAATGCAGGAATTTGTGGATGGCCTCAAAACGTGTTCTGGCTTCTTCAGGATCCCCATGTGAAGGACCAGGCCCCAAAACTGCATCATTTCAACTGCTTCTGAGACCATTTAGAAAATGATAAACCAGGGTTTTGTGCCAAAAATTGATGAGCATATAAATTAGTTTGGCCCACCATAAGGTTAACCAAATCCTCAGAGAAAAAGACTTTGAAAAAGTCTAGTTCTGTGTGGCTGGTGGTGCCAAACTTTGATTCCTGATTCTGCCATAAAATCAGGAATCAATGGCTCATAATTTTCGAGGAGCAAGGTCCATACGGGGTCCGTAATGGGGTACGCTGCTTCATCTTCTGTCCTGGGACGGGTGTGTGGCGGTTCAGCAGGACCTGAGGAGGAGGAAGAGGATGACAAATCTGAGAAATAGAGAAATCTGGGATCCTCTCCCTCGCTATCAGTGTCGGAGGCAAGGAAAGCATATACCTCCTCCACTTGAATAGCAGAACAGCCAAAACAACCAGGAATATGCCAGAAAAGTATCAAGCAGGAGGTAGATTATAAAATGCCTTTATTAAATAATAGCGGCAAATAATTAAAATACAATAATCTGTGCGCGTATCAGGACGAAAAAATCACATATGAATATACTAGAAACTAGGTGATAACGGCAGACCCAATTATTTGCAAATTTATTCCTCAATACTGCAATCCAAAATATTGAACAAATTCATAGGGATAAAAAATCATGATAAACTATGCAGAAAAAAACAATCAACCAAACTTCCTTTGTTTTCCGAAACACGTGTCGGGGTGCGCGATCATGGGACGAGGCGACCCTTAAAAGTATATACTTGTATTTTTATAATTCCTCCCTGCACGCAGCACTTTATTTGTTGTTGGGTTATTTGGCTATGGCGACCATATGCTGGTCTATTAAATTTCTTGCCTTGCACTTTTTGGCACGTTTTTGTGATTTTTACCTTATACACTAAACCACATTGATTGGTTTTTATGAATAGTTTTCATGATTTTTTATCCCTATGAATTTGTTCAAATATTTTGGATTGCACTATTGAGGAATATATTTGCAATAATTGGGTCTGCCGTTATCATCTAGTTACTAGTATATTCAAATGTGATTTTTTCGTCCTGATACGCACACAGATTATTGTATTTTAATTATTTGCCACTATTATTTAATAAAGGCATTTTATAATCTACCTCCTGCTTGATACTTTTCTGACAGTCCATGTTCCTGGTTGTTTTGGCTTTTCTCCTAATTTAGTGGTATCCATTGTTTTTCACAGAGCACCGTGACTATTGATTTTATACATATGAACATTTTTTATATATTTTAATTGAATAGTGTCCTTGGTGTGTCTATGTGTTAACTCTACTGAATAGCGTTGTTGGGACAAACGGGACGGGCAGGACGACATATTTTTTTTATGAATATGGTTTATTTGTCTGCTATTTCAGCCTTCTTTTCTGCTTGCTTTCTACAACTGAACATGGACAAAACAGAATTCATCATCTTTCACCCATCTCACTCTACCCCTCCACCAGACCTATCCATCAATGTCAATGGCTGCTCACTTTCCCCAGTCCCACACGCCCGGTGCCTCGGGGTGATCCTCGACTCTGCCCTCTCTTTCAAGCCACATATCCAAGCCCTTGCCTCCTCCTGCCGCCTCAAACTCAAAAACATTTCCCGGATCCGCGCATTCCTTGACCGCGACACCGCAAAAACACTAGTGCATGCCCTTATAATCTCCCGCCTCGACTACTGCAACCTCCTACTCTCTGGACTCCCCTCTAGCACTCTGGCACCACTCCAATCCATCCTACACTCTGCTGCCCAACTGATCTACCTGTCTCCCTGCTATTCTCCAGCCTCTCCCCTATGCCAAGCCCTTCACTGGCTTCCTATCGCCCAGAGATTCCAGTTCAAAACTCTTACAATGACCTACAAAGCCATCCACAACCTATCTCCTCCATACATCTGTGACATGATCTCCCGGTACCTACCAACACGCAACCTCCAATCCTCTCAAGACCTCCTTCTTTACTCCCCTCTCATCTCTTCTTCCCACAACCACATCCAAGACTTCTCCCGTGCTTCCCCCATACTCTGGAACTCTCTACCCCAACACACCAGACTCTCGCCTACCATAGAAACCTTCAAAAAGAACCTGAAGACTCACCTCTTCCGACAAGCCTACAGCCTGCAGTGATCCTGAACCTACTGAACCGCCACACAACCAGCTCTACCCTCTCCTAGTGTATTATCACTCATCCCCTGCAGACTGTGAGCCCTCGCGGGCAGGGTCCTCCCTCCTTATGTACCCGTGTGCCTTGTTTTTTGCTCATGTTTAATGTATTTGTCTATATTTGCCCCGTATTTCACATGTAAAGTGCCATGGAATAAATGGCGCTATAAAAATGTATAATAATAATAATAATTTTTAACTGTGTGTGGGGCGAAGGGATAGTGCTTGGTGTAGACTTTTGTCTGAAAAGAATAAGCTTAAAGAAAAAAAGCACAACCAGGGAGAAACAAATGTCTGTCAAAAGAATAGTGTAAAACAGCAGGCACGAGCTCTGATGAGTGAACTGTGTCACTAATCAAGGCTCAGGGGCTGCTGGATATGCGCACGGGGGTAGCGCAAGAAAAATGGAAAACAGGCACGAGCTCTGATGAGTGAACTGCATCACTAATCAAAGCTCAGCGGCTGCTGGATGTGCGCAAGGGGGGTGAGAAAGCAAAATAGAAAACAGCAGGCACGAGCTCTGATGAGTGAACTGCATCACTAATCAAAGCTCGTCGACTGCTAGATGTGCGCATGGAGGTGGTGCAAAGGGGGTGAAAAAGAAAAGCGAGCACGAGTGTTGATCGGTAAACTGCGTCACCAATCAACGCTCGGCTGCTTCTAAATATGCACACGGGGGTGGCGCAAGGGGGGGTGAGAAAACAAAATGGAAAACAGCAGGCACGAGCTCTGATGAGTGAACTGCATCACTAATCAAAGCTCGGTGACTGCTGGATGTGTGCACGGAGGTGCCACAAAGGGGAGTCAAAAGGAAAAGCGAGCACGAGTCTTGATCGGTGAACTGCGTCACCAATCAACGCTCTCGTATATCGAAAGTTGCTTGATAAAGTGTAAAGTTTATTCACAAGTGAAAGTTCATGTTGAAGCGATAGGCAAAATAACGTTTCGGCCAACCCGTGGCCTTGTTCACAATATCGCTGTGATGGACCGAAAAAAACAAACAAAAAAGACATAATCAGACAAAATATAAATATACATATGTACAATTGCAAGGGCATCTATACATTTTTACGAGTACATGCCAAGAGAGGTTGCCAAGATGAGGTCCATTTGCCAAAATAAAGATACATGTTCAACTCGACCAATAGAGTGGGGGGAGGGTTTATAAACCGTAAGGACCTTAGACAAAGAGACGGGTTTAGCAGAAGCAAAGTGTATAACATACAGACGGATAAGAACATTGAACATACCCAGAGAGTAGATTTATTGTGTACAGGTAAATATGTTGTATGGCTAGGAAAATTTGATAAGGGACCCAGTCGGATACACCTGCAAAGAATAATACTGTATATGGTACGGTAAAGACAGAGCGGTATACCAGTGTGTGGCAATGGAACAATATGCAGCGGTACCTAGAGTGGCTATAATGTATATACCTGTTCTGTAGACACCGGAGTGAGGGAGCAAAAGACTACCCCTTCTATCCGATTTTGGAACATAAGGTCTTATAGACATGGTAAGTAACTACAGTTATTTAGTATAAACACCAAAGATGGCGTAACCTTAATACTCTACTTGCCAATGTACTGTAACCGTGGTCCCGGCTCGGGATAGAGCAATAGGGTTGCTGCGTATGGCCGTAGAGAAAGTAGCAAACAGAGTGTAAGATGCCAGGAATAAGGTGTCGCCAGATGTCCATGTGCAGGTTTAGAGAAAGAGTATAATACCTGTCTTGCCTATATAAAAGGTCAGGTTGCAGAGTCCCTGTGTAGTACTAGATATCCCAGGGAGACCATGGGAAAATAGCGCTGTGAAGAAGAAAGTAAAGTTGAGGATCAGTGTGGTTAGATCCATTACTTATCTGAGAGGGCGATGGTGTCTTACTTCGGTGCGGTTACAGATTCTGGAATGCAGAGCCAGCGTTGGTGGATGAGTGGGATATGCCGACACAGTCAGTGTCTATACATGTAGAGTAGCTGCGGAGACACCATCACATGTTTCTCAACGCCAACAGTGAATAGCCGTGCCTTTCCCCGGGAAGGAACAACCACGGGAAGGGCAGCATCCGATAAAGGAAAACATCCAATAAAGGAAAACCACCTATGCCAAGCATGGTATCCATCCACAGACAGCTGTTTCGGGGTTTTTGCCCCTCATCAGTGTGGAGTAGGAAACTGGCTATTAGGAGCAGTGCCTAGTAAAAAGGCTATGAAGGTACAGATGATTGACCTCGTGGAGACCAAAACATCCAACACCGCGGAGACACCATCACGTGTTTTCCTTTTTCCCATTTTCTTTTCATTTCCTCATTTTCCCATTTCTGTTCAATTTTGTAGTTTATTTCCCTCCTTTATTTATTTCCTTCCTTTATATTTACCTTTCATAGACTTGTACCCCGTATTGTTCTTATTATGATTAACTGTTTTTCTCCCTTCTCCTATACATACAGTTTGGACTCCTACCATTTATTTGTTTATTTATTTGTTTGTTTATCTGTTTATTTATATGTTATGGCTAGCAATATGAATTTTTCCCAGAGGGGTCATTATAACATTGTCTATAAACGACCTGGTTATTTTTTTTTTAAAAAGTATACATCCTTGACAAAATATGCTATTCTTCCCACTATGTTAACACTGAAATGCTAAGCCCCCTCCATATGTGACCTCATGCACATTCCGTGCTTCTACACCAACACCCGAGCACTTAAATTCTCTGCCATATGGCACTACGTAGGCGTCGGCACTTTCTCTATAACACTGAAGCCCCTAGCCTCGGTCACGAGTAACTGCACAGGCGCCGGCACACTCCGTGCCCTTACATAGCTTCTTCCGTACAGACTGCGCAAGCGCGGACAGCGATAGTCACTGCGCAGGTGCCGCCATCAGGGCACAGTGCGCAGGCGCCGCTCTTCACCTAGCCGTGGTGTATTTACTTTCAGTTTCTTACAAATGCGCTTTGCGCATGCGCCCGCGGGCACCGCATATCCGGTCAGATGACCGGCTTGAGCCGTATTTAAACATGGTGGTGGACATTATCAGTAGCCTTCCCACTGCCTAGACACTGACTGTGTCGGTATATCCCACTCATCCACCAACGCTGGCTCTGCATTCCAGGATCTGTAACCGCACGGAAGTAAGACACCATCGCACTCTCAGATAAGTAATGGCTCTAACCACACTGATCCTCAACTTTACTTTCTTCTTCACAGCGCTATTTTCCCATGGTCTCCCTGGGATATCTAGTACTACACAGGGACTCTGCAACCTGACCTTTTATATAGGCAAGACAGGTATTATACTCTTTCTCTAAACCTGCACATGGACATCTGGCGACACCTTATTCCTGGCATCTTACACTCTGTTTGCTACTTTCTCTACAGCCATACGCAGCAACCCTATTGCTCTATCCCGAGCCGGGACCATGTTTACAGTACATTGGCAAGTAGAGTATTAAGGTTACGTCATCTTTGGTGTTTATACTAAATAACTGTAGTTACCTACCATGTCTATGGTCAGAGCTGGCCTGGTGACGCTGGCATTGCTAGGCACCGGCCTAGGATCGGCTCCGATCCTAGGCAGGTCACCGGCAGGGCACAGCGTGGTCACACCGCGACTCTGCCCTCTGATTGGCTCTATCGATGTAATAGTCAGTCGCGCCCATCAGCGGCTCCAGGCCATGCCAGGCGTTGCTTAGGCACCAGCGTTGGATCGGTGGTCTTACAGCTCCGATCCTAGGCAGGTCACCGGTAGGGCACAGTTCGGTCACACCGCTGCTGTGTCCTCCTCTTGGCGCGATCAATGTGATCGTCGATCGTGCCAATCAGAGTCGTCATTTTTTGGTGATGCCTGATGTTGCCAGGCACCAGTCTAGGATCAGTGCTCCTGGAGCACCGATCCTAGTCTGGGACTTCACTGTTTCAGGCAATCTGATTGGCTGATACACTGAGAAATGCTGCTATTGGCTGTTCAGAATTGAACAGCCAATCACAGCGATCGTGGGTGCGGGTGGGCGGCGACACCCCTCAGGATGACGGCACATCTACCCACAGGTAAGATGGCGCCGGAATTTTAATGTGATCACCGTGACTTCGGTCGCAGTGTCGCATTAAAGAAATTACGTAATATTCTGTCCTTGGTCAAACAGGACAGCAAAATCAAAGCAATGTATAAACAGGGGACCAAGACAAGAAAATAGGTGATAATTAAAAATAATTTTATTATAATGAAATATAGTAAGCAATAATACACACACAAAAAATATGATAAAGAATAAAAAAAAAATATATAAATATACACAAAATGCGCACGTATGCTGGACCAAAAATTATACCAATCTTATAAATATATATAGGCAAAACATTAAACAACCCCAAAGGTAAAATAAATACAATATACTTCATAAAAATCATGTACTGTGTTAGAAGCAAAAGGTGGGGGAGGGGAAAGGGAAAAAAATGTGAATACAAAGGGAATAAATTCCAAATATAAGAGAATGAGGACTAAAATAGAAAAAAATATATATATAAATATCATTAGCCTCAGAAAAGTGCACAGTGCCAAATAGTCATTCAATTATGCAATATAAAGTGAGGGTCCACTGACCCCAGAGTGCATCATTCCACTCTCCAAAACATAAAGTGAACAAGTGCATGTAAACAAAGTAGCAGGATTGCTAACACAGTAGATAGATATATACCTTTTAGGGGTTAATAGGTCCAGTAGTACGTGCGCCCCGACGCGCGTTTCGGAACAAATCCTTCGTCAGGGGGTACGTACATTGTCCTAATTAGCCATATTTATACAGATGCTGATTAGCGCCAATGTACGGTGTCCGGGTGTATTCGGCGCATGCGCCGCCAGGAGGTCCCGGAAGTCCGTGACGTCTACGTCACGTGATCGGACGCACGGAATTATGGTCCGGCGTTGCCTAGATCACGCAGACGCGGTGAGTCAGGACCACAGGACACAAGCGGCGCACACGCACAGCCAAGGACCCGACATTGGGCGAAAGAAGGCAAACATAGATACGGATGGTAATTGAATATAGTTCATAGAGAAACATGATCAGGGACTATGAAAGATATATAATACGCATAATTATGCTAGCGTAACATAATACCTATACAATCTGGACTCTAAATGATAAAGGAGAGTATATATATATATATATATATATACACGCATATACGTATACATATATACTCCGGTAACAAGGAAAGAGATATATAAAAAAATATATATATAATAAGATAATAACTGATGAATAGTAATGATTGTAATATATTCTATATAAATAAATACATACATATATAAATATATATAATAATAATAATAATATATAAATACCGACATATTATATATCTCTATCTACATATACACAATATAGGCATGAAAAAATATAATAAAAAATATAATAAATAAATTAGCAGACGTAGTATAAATAATAATACAAAAAAATAAATAAATCTTAATACAAAATAAATAATAGTATATAAATAAAAATAAAAAATAAAAATAAAAGATATATAAATAATGAAAAAAGTAAAAAATAAATATATATATATATATATATATATATATATATATATATTTGTCTAAGGGTTTTTCCGTCTGTCTGTCTGTCTGTCTGTCTTTCTGTCTGTCTGTCCTGGAAATCCCGTGTCTCTGATTGGTCAAGGCCTGGCGGCCTCGACCAATCAGCGACAGGCACAGTATCGACGTAGATGTCATAATGGTTGCCAAGGCGACGATGATGTCATAAAGGTATACTACGGGGACATGCATATTCTAGAATACCCGATGTGTTAGAATCGGGCCACAATCTAGTATATACACTCACTGGCCACTTTATTAGGTACACCTGTCCAACTTCTTGTTAACACTTAATTTCTAATCAGCCAATCACATGGCGGCAACTCAGTGCATTTAGGCATGTAGACATGGTCAAGACAATCTCCTGCAGTTCAAACCGAGCATCAGTATGGGGAAGAAAGGTGATTTGAGTGCCTTTGAACGTGGCATGGTTGTTGGTGCCAGAAGGGCTGGTCTGAGTATTTCAGAAACTGCTGATCTACTGGGATTTTCACGCACAACCATCTCTAGGGTTTACAGAGAATGGTCCGAAAAAGAAAAAAAATCCAGTGAGCGGCAGTTCTGTGGGCGGAAATGCCTTGTTGATGCCAGAGGTCAGAGGAGAATGGGCAGACTGGTTCGAGCTGATAGAAAGGCAACAGTGACTCAAATCGCCACCCGTTACAACCAAGGTAGGCCTAAGAGCATCTCTGAACGCACAGTGCGTCGAACTTTGAGGCAGATGGGCTACAGCAGCAGAAGACCACACCGGGTACCACTCCTTTCAGCTAAGAACAGGAAACTGAGGCTACAATTTGTACAAGCTCATCGAAATTGGACAGTAGAAGATTGGAAAAACGTTGCTTGGTCTGATGAGTCTCGATTTCTGCTGCGACATTCGGATGGTAGGGTCAGAATTTGGCGTAAACAACATGAAAGCATGGATCCATCCTGCCTTGTATGGAGCATCTTTGGGATGTGCAGCCGACAAATCTGCGGCAACTGTGTGATGCCATCATGTCAATATGGACCAAAATATCTGAGGAATGCTTCCAGCACCTTGTTGAATCTATGCCACGAAGAATTGAGGCAGTTCTGAAGGCAAAAGGGGGTCCAACCCGTTACTAGCATGGTGTAACTAATAAAGTGGCCGGTGAGTGTGTGTATATATATACATACATACATACATACATACATACATACATACATACATACATACATACATACATACATACATACATACATACATACATACATACATACATACATACATACATACATACTGAATAAAAATAATATGATAGAAAAAGTAATAATACATGCCATATTGAAAACTGCATATAATATCAATTTGCTGCTGGTGAGTAGTCCAAATTAGGGTATCCCAAACTCCACAAATGGATCTTTATATAGTCCCATCATGGCAAACACATATAGGGATGAATTCAAGTGTATAGGCTAATAAAACACCCTAAAAAAAATACAAAAATATAAAACATTAATAGGTTAGAAGAACAGTATAAAAATATTAAAGAGGTGGACAATAAAAGGTGGATGTAAAATTGACAAGGACGAATACATACAATATATATTTTATTAAAGAAAGGGGGCAAAACTCAAATTTTCATTTAATCCCCTAGGGGAGACAGTATCTAATGTCCAAATCCATTTGGTCTCCTTCTGCAATAATTGTGTGCTAATTTTACCACCACGTTCATTCTGCTCAACCATATCAATCCCCATCACTTTTAGAAGAGAAGAGTCACATCCATGATATAATTTAAAGTGTTTAGGTATAGTCTTTAAAAGAGTAATGTCCTCAATTTCTTTCGCCGTCTCTATCCCCAAAACATGCTCTCGTACCCTGATTTTAAAGTGGTGGTAAAATTAGCACACAATTATTGCAGAAGGAGACCAAATGGATTTGGACATTAGATACTGTCTCCCCTAGGGGATTAAATTAAAATTTGAGTTTTGCACCCTTTCTTTAATAAAATATATATTGTATGTATTCGCCCTTGTCAATTTTACATCCACCTTTTATTGTCCACCTTTTTAATATTTTTATACTGTTCTTTTAACCTATTAATGTTTTATATTTTTGTATTTTTTTAGGGTGTTTTACTAGTCTATACACTTGAATTCATCCCTATATGTGTTTGCCATGATGGGACTATATAAAGATCCATTTGTGGAGTTTGGGATACCCTAATTTGGACTACTCACCAGCAGCAAATTGATATTATATGCAGTTTTCAATATGACATGTATTATTACTTTTTTTATCATATTATTTTATTTTCTTTTTATTCATTTTTTATGTATATGTATGTGTATGTATGTATATGTGTGTGTGTGTGTGTGTGTATATATGTGTATATATATATATATATATATATATATATATATATATATATATATATATATATATATATATATATATATATATATATATATATATCAAAATCGGAACAGCATCTTATATTACCAAATTGTAGTGCAGCGTCTTCCCAACCACTGTTGAAATGGTCTTTGGTAATAGATGAAAAAAAGAAAGACAGCACAAAAAAATAGAAAAAAAGGGCTTTAATGCCTGAACGGCGTGGCGACGTTTCGGATATCTTTATCCTTTTTCAAGCTTGAAAAAGGATAAAGATATCCGAAACGTCGCCACGCCGTTCAGGCATTAAAGCCCTTTTTTTTCTATTTTTTTTGTGCTGTCTTTCTTTTTTTCATCTATATATATTTATTTTTATTTTTTACTTTTTTCAATATTTATATATATTTTATTTTTATTTTTTATTTTTATTTATATACTATTTTATATTAAGATTTATTTATTTTTTTATATTATTATTTATACTACGTCTGCTAATTTATTTATTATATTTTTTATTATATTTTTTCATGCCTATATTGTGTATATGTAGATAGAGATATATAATATGTCGGTATTTATATATTTATATATTATTATTATATATATTTATATATATGTATTTATTTATATAGAATATATTACAATCATTACTATTCATCAGTTATTATCTTATTATATATATATATTTTTTTATATATCTCTTTCCTTGTTACCGGAGTATATATGTATACGTATATGTGTGTGTGTGTGTGTATGTGTATATATATATATATATATATATATATATATATATATATATATATATATATATATATATATATATATATATATATATATATATATATATACTCTCCTTTACCATTTAGAGTCCAGATTGTATATGTATTATGTTACGCTAGCATAATTATGCGTATTATATATCTTTCATAGTCCCTGATCATGTTTCTCTATGAACTATATTCAATTACCATCCGTATCTATGTTTGCCTTCTTTCGCCTAATGTCGGGTCCTTGGCTGTGCGCGTGCGCCGCTTGTGTCCCGTGGTCCTGACTCACCGGGTCTGCGTGATCTAGGCCAGTGATTTTCAACCTTTTTTGAGCCGCGGCACACTTTTTATACTTAAAAAATCCCGGGGCACACCACCAACCAAAATGGCACAAAATGACACTAAAACAGTACATATTCTACATATAGTTAATAATATAGATTCTAAATGTATTTATACTCACTCAGTGTGAATATACAGCGTTTCCGTGCTGTATTTTCCGCACCATGTTCACAGTGGATTTGGTTTTCCATAGATTTACGTGGTACTGTAAACGTGATGGAAAACTGATACGAATCCGCAGCGACCAATCCGCTGCGGATCCGCAGCCAAATCCGCACCGTGTGCACATAGCCTAATTCTAACCCTAGCCCTAATTGCAACCCTAATTCTAACCCTAATTCTAACCCTAGCCCTAAGTGCAACCCTAAGTGCAACCCTAAGTGCAACCCTAAGTGCAACCCTAAGTGCAACCCTAAGTGCAACCCTAACCCTACCCCTAACCCTAACCCTAATGGAAAAACAAAAATAATTATATTTTCTGTATTTTATTATTGTCCCTACCTATGGGGGTGATAAAGGGGGGGTTTATTTACTATTTTTTTTATTTTGATCGCTGTGATAGAACTTAACACAGCGACCAAAATGTATAGGAACGAATCTGCCGGCTGGCAGATTCGGCGGGCGCACTGCGCATGCGCCCGCCATTTTCCAAGATGGCGGCGCCCATGGAGAAGACGGCCGGACACCGGGAGGGACATCGGAGCTAGGTAAGTATGGAGGGGTGGGATCGGAACACGGGGGGATCGGAGGACCGGGGGAGCGGACAGGAGGACCGGGGGAGCGGACAGGAGGGAAGAGGGAGCGGACAGGAGATCGGGGCAGAAAGGAGGGGGCACCATAGTTTGGGGAACTTTCCCCACGGCACACCCGACCATGTGTCGTGGCACACTAGTGTGCTACGGAACACTGGTTGAAAATCACTGATCTAGGCAACGCCGGACCATAATGCCGTGCGTCCGATCACGTGACGTAGACGTCACGGACTTCCGGGACCTCCTGGCGGCGCATGCGCCGAATACTCCCGGACACCGTACATTGGCGCTAATCAGCATCTGTATAAATATGGCTAATTAGGACAGTGTACGTACCCCCTGACGAAGGACTTGTTCCGAAACGTGCGTCGGGGCGCACGTACTACTGGACCTATTAACCCCTAAAAGGTATATATCTATCTACTGTGTTAGCAATCCTGCTACTTTGTTTACATGCACTTGTTCACTTTATGTTTTGGAGAGTGGAATGATGCACTCTGGGGTCAGTGGACCCTCACTTTATATTGCATAATTGAATGACTATTTGGCACTGTGGACTTTTCTGAGGCTAATGATATTTATATATATATTTTTTTCTATTTTAGTCCTCATTGTCTTATATTTGGAATTTATTCCCTTTGTATTCACATTTTTTTTACCTTTCCCCTCCCCCACCTTTTGCTTCTAACACAGTACATGATTTTTATGAAGTATGTTGTATTTATTTTACCTTTGGGGTTGTTTAATGTTTTGCCTATATATATTTATAAGATTGGTATAATTTTTGGTCCAGCATACGTGCGCATTTTGTGTATATTTATATATTTTATATTTTTTTTATTCTTTATCATATTTTTTGTGTATTATTGCTTACTATATTTCATTATAATAAAATTATTTATAATTATCACCTATTTTCTTGTCTTGGTCCCCTGTTTATCCATTGCTTTGATTTTGCTGTCCTATATACACGTTGAGTGGGTTCCACTTTTTTCTTTTCTCTCATTGGCACGATAAAGGATATATATATATATATATATATATATATATATATATATATATATATATATATATATATATATATATATATATATATACATACTAGCTGTACTACCCGGCTTCGCCCGGGTTAATGACTGCTGTTAGCAAAATAGAATGTGTTAACAAAAATTTATTCTGCACACAAAAACCACAAAACAAATAGATAGAAATGTAATTATTAAAAGGCAAAAACTAAGCAAATAGAAGCATTTCACAACATATATTAGCTTTGTTATACTGAGAATGTCTTTGTTGCCTATATTAACCAATCAGAGCTCAGGTTAATTAACTGTAGCAAAATAGAAGCTGAGCTGTGATTGGTTGCTATTGGCAGCCTGATAAATCCCCAGCCAACAGGAAGCCCTCCCCCCTGGCAGTATATATTAGCTCACACATACACATAATAGACAGGTCATGTGACTGACAGCTGCCGTATTTCCTATATGGTACATTTGTTGCTCTTGTAGTTTGCTTATTAATCAGATTTTTATTTTTGAAGGACAATACCAGACTTGTGTGTGTTTTAGGGTGAGTTTTGTGTGTCAAGTTGTGTGTGTTGAGTTGCGTGTGGCGACATGCATGTAGCGACTTTTGTGAGATGAGTTTTGTGTGGCGACATGCGTGTAGCAACATTTTGTGTGTTGAGTTGCATGTGACAGGTTAGTGTAGCAAGTTGTGTGCAGCAAGATTTGTGCATGGCGAGTTTTGCGCGTGGCGAGTTTTATGTGTGGTGCATTTTGAGTATGTGCAAGTTTTGTGTGAGGCAACTTTTGCATGTGGTGCAACTTTTGTACATGTGGCAATTTTTCTGTGTGTGCAAGTTTTGCATGAGGTGAGTTTTCCATGAGGTGAGTTTTGCACGTGTGGCGAGTTTTGCGTGAGCCTAGTTTTGCATATGGCGAGTTTTGCATGTAGCGAGTTTTGAGTGGTGACTTTTGTGTTTCGACTTTTATGTGGCGAGGTTGGTGTGTGTGTGGTGAAATGTGTGCTGAGGGTGGTATATGTGTTCAAGCACGTGGTAGTGTGTGGCGCATTTTGTGTTTGTGTTCATATCCCCGTGTGTGGTGAGTATCCCATGTCGGGGCCCCACCTTAGCAACTGTACGGTATATACTCTTTGTCGCCATCGCTCTCATTCTTTAAGTCCTCATTGTTCACATCTGGCAGCTGTCAATTTTCCTCCAACACTTTTCCCTTCACTTTTTCCCCATTATGTAGATAGGAGCAAAATTGTTTGGTGAATTGGAACGCGCGGGGTTAAAATTTCACCTCACAACATAGCCTATGACGCTCTCGGGGTCCAGACGTGTGACTGTGCAAAATTTTGTGGCTGTAGCTGCGACGGTACAGATGCCAATCCCGGACATACACACATACATACATACACACATTCAGCTTTATATATTAGATATACCTGTATGTAATCTCCTGTATATAGTATATACCTGTGTGTCATCTCACCTATATATAGTATATATCTGTGTGTCATCTCCTGTATATAGTATATACCTGTATGTCATCTCCTCCTATACATAGCATATACCTGTGTCATCTCCTCCTGTATATACTATATACCTGTAGGTAATCTGCTCCTGTATATAGTATATACCTGTGTGTCATCTCCTCCTGTATATAGTATATACCTGTATGTCATCTCCTCCTGTATGTAGTATGTACCTGTATGTCATCTCCTCCTCTATATAGTATATACCTGTGTGTCATCTCTCCTGTATATAGTATATATCTGTGTGTCATCTCCTCCTGTATATACCTGTGTGTCATCTCCCCTGTAAATAGTATATACCTGTGTGTCATCTCCTGTATATAGCTGTATGCCATCTCCTCCTGTATTAGCCCTCGTTCACACGTTATTTGGTCAGTATTTTTACCTCAGTATTTGTAAGCTAAAATGGCAGCCTGATAAATCCCCAGCCAACAGTAAGCCCACCCCCTGGCAGTATATATTAGCTCACACATACACATAATAGACTGGTCATGTGACTGACAGCTGCCGGATTCCTATATGGTACATTTGTTGCTCTTGTAGTTTGTCTGCTTATTAATCAGATTTTTATTTTTGAAGGATACCAGACTTGTGTGTGTTTTAGGGCGAGTTTCGTGTGTCAAGTTGTGTGTGTTGAGTTGCGTGTGGCGACATGCATGTAGGGACTTTTGTGAGATGAGTTTTGTGTGGCGACATGCGTGTAGCAACTTTTTGTGTGTCGAGTTGCATGTGACAGGTTAGTGTAGCAAGTTGTGTGCAGCAAGTTTTGCGCATGGCGAGTTTTGCGCGTGGCGAGTTTTATGTGTGGTGCCTTTTGAGTATGTGCAAGTTTTGTGTGAGGCAACTTTTGCATGTGTTGCAACTTTTGTGCATGTGGCAATTTTTCTGCGTGTGGCAATTTTTCTGCGTGTGCAAGTTCTGCGTGTGGCGAGTTTTGCACGTGTGGCGAGTTTTGCATGTGGAGAGTTTTGCGCGTGGCGAGTTTTGAGCGGCGACTTTTGTGTTTCTACTTTTATGTGGCGAGGTTGGTGTATGTGTGGTGAAATGTGCACTGAGGGTGGTATATGTGTTCGAGCACGTGGTAGTGTGTGGCGCATTTTGTGTGTGTGTTCATATCCCCGTGGTGGTGTGATTATCCCATGTTGGGGCCCCACCTTAGCAACTGTACAGTATATACTCTTTGGTGCCATCGCTGTCATTCTTTAAGTCCCCCTTGTTCACATCTGGCAGCTGTTAATTTGCCTCCAACACTTTTCCTTTCATTTTTTCCCCATTATGTAGATAGGGGCAAAATTGTTTGGTGACTTGGAAAGCGCGGGGTTAAAATTTCACCTCACAATATAGCTTTGACGCTCTCAGGGTCCAGACGTGTGACTGTGCAAAATTTTGTGCCTGTAGCTGCGACGCCTCCAACACTTTTCCTTTCACTTTTTCCCCATTATGTAGATAGGGGCAAAATTGTTTGGTGAATTGGAAAGCGCGGGGTTAAAATTTCACCTCACAACATAGCCTATGACGCTCTCGGGGTCCAGACGTGTGACTGTGCAAAATTTTGTGGCTGTAGCTGCTACGGTTCAGATGCCAATCCCGGACATACATACATACATACATACATACATACATACACACACACACACACACACACACACACACACACACACACACACACACACACACACACACACACACACACACACACACACACACACACACACACACACACACACACACACCTTTATATATTAGATATATATATATATATAAGTCAATTATCTGTGCCTTTTTGAGTGTTCTCTTACCTTGGTCAAACAGGCCTAGGTCACATGGACAGAATATTACGTCAGATGTCAGAAAGGGGTTAAAGGGTAACTTCAAATTTCAGAGACACAGAAGAGTCTGGGAGTATAAACTCATGACAACCTTTGACACTGCAGGAAAAAATGTGTATGGATTTATGTCTTTTTACATCAGTTAAGGAATTTGCTCCTCAGACCTTGTGGGGGTATCACAACACAGGACCAGACCCCAATCAGAGGACAATAAAGGTACCTTCACACGAAACGACGCTGCAGCGATAGCGACAACGATGCCGATCGCTGCAGCGTCGCTGTTTGATCGCTGGAGAGCTGTCACACAGACCGCTCTCCAGCGACCAACGATGCCGAGGTCCCCGGGTAACCAGGGTAAACATCGGGTTGCTAAGAGCAGGGCCGCGCTTAGTAACCCGATGTTTACCCTGGTTACCAGCGTAAAATGTAACAAAAAAAACAGTACATACTCACCTGCGCGTCCCCCGGCGTCCGCTTCCTGCACTGACTGACTGAGTGTCGGCAGTAGCAGGGCACAGCGGTGACGTCACCGCTGTGCTGTGCTTTCACTTTCACTTTGCGGCGCTCAGTCAGTGTGGGAAGCAGACGGCGGGGGATGCGAATGTAAGTATGTACTGTTTGTTTTTTTTACATTTTACGCTGGTAACCAGGGTAAACATCGGGTTACTAAGCGCGGCCCTGCTCTTAGTAACCCGATGTTTACCCTGGTTACCAGTGTAAAATATCGCTGGTATCGTTGCTTTTGCTGTCAAACACAACGATACACGGCGATCGGACGACCAAATAAAGTTCTGAACTTTATTCAGCGACCAGCGACATCACAGCAGGATCCTGATCGCTGCTGCGTTTCAAACTAAACGATATCGCTAGCCAGGATGCTGCAACGTCACGGATCGCTAGCGATATCGTTGCAAAGTCGTTTCGTATGAAGGTACCTTAAAACTTTCACACTCCTTATCTATGAACTGTTCCAATATTTATGGACACAACAGTTTATCCCTCTCCCATAATGATAGTTCTCCTTCACGTTACTTGTCTTATCAATAACATTATTTCTGTGCTCTGTTGTGTATAATATGTGGTTCTTCAGATTCTGATGAGACCTGAGCAGTCTTGAAAGCTTGCAATTTGCACACTGCAGAGTGTCTTCAAGAAAATGGCGCCGGAAAGCGTGGACTGTGCAAGCGCCGAGTGCCGCATCACAATCCCGCCCCCTCATGACATCGTGGCAATCGGTGCCTGCGCAGTCCGTGCTTTCCGGCTCCATTTTCTTGAAGAGACACTGCAGCACTCAGCGCCCAGCGACGATAGGTGAGTATGTCTTTTTTTTTTTTTTTTTTTGCTTATCGCAGCAGCATACGGCTCATATAGCACTATGAAGCATCTTATGGGGGCCATCAACGTTTATGGAGCAGCATACGGGGCATATACTATGGAGCATCTTATGGGGGCCATCAACCTTTATAGAGCAGTATACAGGGCATATGGATGGAAGCAGCACATTACAGAATAGGGGCGCAGGATGGGAGCTCATGACAGAACGGGGGGGCAGGATGGGAGGAGCACATGACAGAACGGGGCGCAGGATGGGAGCAGCACATGACAACGGGGGCGCAGGATGGGAGCTCATGACAGAATGGGGGCGCAGGATGGGAGGAGCACATGACAGAACGGGGGGGCAGGATGGGAGGAGCACATGACAGAACGGGGCGCAGGATGGGAGCAGCACATGACAACGGGGGCGCAGGATGGGAGCAGCACATGACAGAATGGGGGCGCAGGATGGGAGCAGCGCATGACAGAATAGGGGCTCAGGATGGAAGCAGCACATGACAGAATAGGGGCGCAGGATGGGAGTAGCACATGCAGACGCACAAAACAGGATAAGAGCACAGCATAGGGGCTGCACATGACAGGAAATGGGCAGGATAATAGCAGCGTATGACCGGATGGAGGTGCAAGATGGTAGCAGCACATAAGGTTAGGACACAGGATGGAAGCAGCACATACCAGGATGTAGAACCTTTAACCAATACAAATGCTCGACTCCCGGGCGTAGAACGGGTAAAATAGCTAGTATATAATATATACAGTTATTGACTGTGATTGAGTAGTGCTAGTCACTACTCACTGATAAACCGTGAGGCTGGTTAGTTAAGAGGAGTACGTCATAGACAGAGGGATGAAAGGAATGCATAGTCAGGGAACAGTCTAAAGTAGGAGACCACGACAAAAGTGGCTAGGCAAATGGATGGTCAAGACAAATCCTAGGTCGAGCAGGAAAGATCAGAGTACCAAACCAAGAGCACAGAGCAAGTACACATCTCATGAGCAAAGCTACAATTGGCAGATAAGGCATCCAGGTAACTACTCTAGACAGGAGACACATGGATGAATCCCCAGCAAACACTGATCCTGATTGGATGGCTAAAATGTCACTTCAAACACTGACAACTCAGCACGCCCCAGCATCCTATGGTGCGGCTCAGTTGTCCATCGCCATACTTACAGCTCAGTACGTCCCATTCCTAGATTGGAATGCAGAACTATAATTCACTGTGTTCAGATACTCAAGAGGAATTCTGACAATACCCTCTCTTCTAAGGGGACCACCAGACCCCCAGGTTTCAGACAATCAGCCATCATGGAATGAGCCGGGGACTCAGGAGCTCTCTTTGGCTCTGTATCACCTCCAATGAACAAGATATTGGAAGGAATTTTGGACCCTGCCGAGAATCTTCAATTCTCTGCACCTCATTCACTAACCCTCCACCAATGGAAACTGGAGGAGGTAGAGACCATACAGAAGAGGTAAATTCTTTCAACAGGGACTTGTGAAAAATATTCGAAATACAAAGTGAGGGAGGAAGCTTTAATATAAGGTTGATTGCCTCCAGAGTTTCATACAGGTTAGTACATATACTACCCAACTTCGCTAAATGTATCTTCAGCTTAATATTTTTTTGATGGTAACAAGAGATGGGCGAACCTGAACAGTAAAGTTAGGCGTCCGTACCGAACACCTATTGTTCTGTGCATGGATACCGAATACAGACTTCACCATGAAGTCCGTGTTACTGTTTGGGTTCAGCCCCCCGAACACCAGGTGTTTGTCACGCTGTCATGTGCATGACAGCACATCAAACACTACTTCTGATCAGCGGTAAAATCATTACCGCCGCTTAGACCTGTCAAATGACAGCATGAGCCTGCAGCTGTGATCAGAGGTAAAACTTTTACCTCTGGTCATTGGCGTCGACTGTTGAGACTACTGCTCCCATCAGCTTACACCTGCTGTCACTAATAACAGTGAGGGAAGGTGGCGGCTGATGGGAGTATCCATCAGCTGGCGCCAGCACTGTAAATAAATAATTTTTTTTTTAAAAACAGCATGGGTTCCCCTGTATTTTTGATAGCCAGCCAGGCAAAACTCACAGGGGGTGCAACCTTCCTTTGTCAGCTTCAGCAAGGCTGGTTATCAAGAATAGAAGGGTCCCCACTCTAATTTTTTTAAATTATGTAAATAATTAAAAAAGCGATGTTTGGTTCCGCCCCATTTTTGACAACTAGCCAAGCTAAAGCAGACAGCTGGGGGCCTCAGCCTCAGTGACCGGCAGTAACCTTGATAACATCACCGATAGTCACTGATGCTGCACTCACAGCAGCTCATTCCCCAGTGGTTCTCAGCATGTACGGTCACACCTTGGCACCTTCCAGGTTGAAAACGGTTTATCCCACAGACATGAGTATAACTGTATTTGTTATTTTTAAATAAAAAGAGTAAAAGTGTGTTTTGTTTTATTTCAAATAAAAGGCTTTATTCTGGCTGTGTGTTTATTTACAATACAACTATAGGATTAGTAATGGATAGGCATCTTATAGACGCTTCTTCATTACTAATCCGTGGGCTTGATGTCACCGGACAATGCAAAGGTGACATCAACCCCATAAATATGAACCCAATTTGTCACCGCTACAGGGCAAGTGGGAAGAGCCGGGCGAAGCTCCAGAACTGGTGCATCTAATAGATGTGCCTTTTCTGGGCAGCTGCGGGCTGCTATTTTTAGGCCGGGGGGTAATATCATTGGCCCCTTACCAGCTTGAGAATACCAGCCCCCAGCTGTCTGGAGAGACCAATGCCGTTTTTTTAAATTATTTATTTAAATAATAAAAAAACAGCACGGGGACCCCTTTATTTTTGATAACAAGCCTTGCCTTGCGCCTCCAGCTGTCAGTTTTGCCTGGCTGGTTATCAAAAATGCAGATTAACACACACACTTTTTTTTTTAATTGTTTATTTAGAGTGCAGGCACCGGCTGACGAATGCTTCCATCAGCAGCTGACTGCTCTCACTGTAATTAGCAGTTGTCCCATCAGCCGTCGCCGGTGACCAGAGGTAAACTTTTTACCTCTGATCACAGCTGTGGGCTCACACTGTTATTTGCATATTACAGCGTGGCAAACACTGGATGTTCAGGCCCACCATTCAAGTGAATGGAGTTCGGGCAAGGTATTGTTCTGGTACCCAAACTTTTTTTTAACTGTTCGGCCGAACCCGCCAGACCCAAACATCCAGGGGTCCGCACATCTCTTTACATATCTTAAACCCATTTACAATCATTTTTCCATTTACAGCCATTGTTTGTATTATATTGTTTAATATTGTTTTTTTTGGAAGTGCATTTGAGCAGCAAGGTGGCTTGTTGTTGAAGGGAAATAGAGGAAAAAAAAAAACAAAAAAACCTTAAATCTTCAGCATAGCGAGTGTGAGCGAGCTGAGTGTGACCTGAGCGTAAGTGTGGACGGCGGTAAGTGTGACTTGTGACTCAGTGAGGAGGTATTTGGAAGGCCTTTAACAAATACCTGTGTGAATTTGTGTGAGTTGTTGAATTGGGAGTAGCTATATTCACAAGGGGTTAACTTAGGGTGGGCGGTCATAATCAAGGGTTTATAAGGGGCAGCTGTTTGGGGCTCAAGTCCTTTTTGGAAGTGCATTTGAGCAGCAAGGTGGCTTGTTGAAGGGAAATAAAGGGGGAAAAAAAAAAATCTTTCAATCTTCAGCATAGCGAGTGTGAGCGAGCTGAGTGTGACCTGAGTGTAAGTGTGGACGGCGGTAAGTGTGACTTGTGACTCAGTGACTTTGGAATCAGGGAGTTTCCAAGGGAGGAATTGCTGTTCCAAATATTAATTAATACTTTGTATTTATTTTTATTTAACGTTTCTGTCTGGTGCTATCCCCATTAGGAAATGTGCTCCACAATTGTTAATGCCATCCAGTGCACAACTTGCCACATGTATGCAGTCCTTGATCAGCCGGTCGAGGGTGCATACTGCTGTGCGAGATGTGAGCACGTTGTGCATTTGGAAACCCAGATACTGGATCTAAATGTGCAGCTGGCAACACTGAGATCCATAGACAATATGGAGAGGAGTCTTCTGCTCACAGAGCAGACGCTCAATGGGATAGATGAGGAGGGGGATGGTAGGATGGAGCTGCAGGACAATGAGGCAGTTAGCTGGGTGACAGTCAGAAAGCGGGGTAGAGGGAAGAGTGCCAGGGAGGCTAGTCCTGATCTGGCTCACCCCAATAAGTTTGCTAAGTTGGCAGATGAGGGGGGTGCCAGTACAGGGGTAGCACTGCTGCAGCCAGGCATGTCCTCTGAAAGCCGGAGGAGTGACTGCTCCAGTAAGGAGGGAAATAGGAGAGCAGGGCAGGCCAGACAGGTGCTGGTAGTGGGGGACTCAATTATTAGGGGAACAGATAGGGCAATCTGTCACAAAGACAGGGATCGTCGAACGGTGTGCTGCCTACCTGGCGCTCGAGTCCGACACATCGCTGATCGGGTGGACAGATTACTGGGAGGGGCTGGTGACGATCCAGCGGTCATGGTGCACATTGGCACAAATGACAAAGTTAGAGGTAGGTGGAAGGTCCTTAAAGATGATTTCAGGGAAATAGGCTGCAAGCTGAAAGCAAGGACCTCCAACGTGGTATTTTCTGAAATACTGCCTGTACCACGTGCCACGCCAGAGAGGCAACGGGAGATTAGGGAGGTTAATAGGTGGCTCAAGAATTGGTGTAGGAAGGAGGGGTTTGGGTTCCTGCAGAACTGGGCCGACTTCTCAGTGGGCTACAGGCTCTACGCTAGGGATGGGCTGCACCTCAATGGGGAAGGTGCAGCTGTGCTGGGGGAGAAAATGGTTAGAAGGTTGGAGGAGTGTTTAAACTAGGGATTGGGGGGGGAGGGTATTCATTTTATAGGAGGGGAAGATAGGGCAGATAGAGACCTGGGCACAAATAAGGAAGTTGGGGGTGGCGGAGGCATGGGGGGTGGGGTTAGAACAGTTAGTAATTTAAGAAAGAATAGAGGTACAGAGAGCAACATCAAGTGCATGTATACTAATGCCAGAAGCCTCGCCAACAAAATGGACGAATTAGAACTAATGTTGTTGGAACATAATTATGACATGGTGGGGATATCTGAAACATGGCTGGATGAGAGCCATGACTGGGCTGTTAACTTGCAGGGCTATAGCCTTTTCAGAAATGACCGTACAGATAAGCGAGGGGGTGGGGTGTGTCTGTTTGTAAAATCGACCTTAAAACCCATCCTGCGTGATAATATAGGTGAATCTAATGAAAATGTAGAGTCCCTGTGGGTGGAGATAAGGGGAGGGGGAAAAAATAATAAATTACTGATAGGCGTTTGTTATAAATCTCCAAAAATAATGGAAGCAATGGAGAATATCCTTGTAAAGCAAATAGATGAAGCTGCGACTCAAGGAGAAGTCATTATTATGGGGGACTTCAACTACCCTGAAATAGATTGGGGAACAGAAACCTGCAGTTCCAGTAAAGGTAATCGGTTTTTGACAACTATGAGAGACAATTACCTTTCACAACTGGTTCAGGACCCAACAAGAAGGGGGGCACTGCTAGACCTAATATTAACCAACAGGCCAGACCGCATATCAAATATAAGGGTTGGGGGTCACTTGGGGATTAGTGATCACAAAATAATAAGTTTTCATGTCTCCTTTAATAAGATGTGTAGTAGAGGGGTGACAAGGACACTAAACTTCCGGAGGGCAAATTTCCAACGGATGAGAGAGGATCTTGGTGCAATTAACTGGGACGATATCCTGAGACATAAAAGTACACAAAGAAAATGGGAGACATTTATTAGCATCCTGGATAGGACCTGTGCACAGTATATACCGTATGGGAATAAACATACTAGAAATAGGAGGAAACCAATATGGCTAAATAAAGCTGTAAGGGGCGCAATAAGTGACAAAAAGAAAGCATTTAGAGAATTAAAGGAAGTAGGTAGTGAGGAGGCATTAAATAAATACAAAAAATTAAATAAATTATGTAAAAAGCAAATCAAGGCAGCAAAGATTGAGACAGAGAGACTCATTGCTAGAGAGAGCAAAAATAACCCCAAAATATTCTTTAACTACATAAATAGTAAGAAACTAAAAAATGATAGTGTTGGCCCCCTTAAAAATAGTCTGGGTGAAATGGTGGATGAGGATGAGGAAAAAGCCAATATGCTAAATGACTTTTTTTCTCTGATCGCCCATGACGGCACCACGGAGAGAGGGGATCCGCCCACCAAGGACAGGAAACCTACGGATAAAAAGGCGGTACCACTCTCCCGCATCAGTTGGTTTCCTGTCCTTGATGGGAGACCTATGGACTTACCAGATCGACGTGGGAATTCCGGGGCCATCTAGTCCGGTTCAGGCAGCTGGGGTCCCTCTGCCTCGGCTAAGGTGGTGACCCGAAGCGCCACCGCGAAGGGCTAGTGGGCCTCTAGGGTGTGCGGGGGAGGTGACAAGGAGTTCGCGGTCACCTCCCCAGGTAAGATGCAGCAGGCAACATCCAGGGGGGTCCCTCTGTGGTTGCGGGAGGTGCGGCGGCCCTCCCCCCAAAAAAGCTGGCGTCAGTCTGCACACTGCACCGCCATCGGGCATGCAGAGCCGCACACTAAGGACTGCATAGGACCGGAGGCGCCGGTCAGCAGCGCCATATATGCACTCCCGGCGCCATCTTGCAAGTTCGGCGCATGCCCGGGATTAAGCTGGTCTCGCGAGGCGCCGGCGAAGCGCTCGTACCGCTTCTGCGCAGGCGCCGCTTGGATCCGACGGCGCAGGCGCCGGCGTTCGGCGCTCCTCGCCATCAGCCGGGCGCTACTGCGCAGGCGCCGGCGTTCGGCGTCAGCCGGGCGCTACTGCGCAGGCGCCGGCGTTCGATCAGCCGGGCGCTACTGCGCAGGCGCGGATAATAATAAAAAAAAAAAAAAAAAAAAGCGGCGCGAAGGCTTTAAATGGGGAAAGCTACTTCCTCCTAGCGGCTCCGCAAATATATCAGCAGAAGCCTCAAAAAAAAAAGCTGCTTGCAACTACATCAGAGTGTTGTCAAAGCAGTGACCGCAGACCAGCAGCAATATGAGCGACCCGGCATCTCCCTTGCCAGAATCATCTCCACCTATAGCAGCGCCACAGCAGCAGCAGCAGCAAAAAAGGCGACAGCAGCGCCAGGACACCAGCAACGAACGCCAGAGGTCCCAACGCAGTAAGGGGTCCAGTACGGCGTCGGGGAAAAAGCCAGAGGCGGAGAATCCCCAATCGGTATTTATGGGTCCTGGAGGTGGTAAGTGGATCTTCGTGAAAGTCAGAGACAGTAAGGTTATTATTTGTCTCTTTTAGGGGAGGAAGAGCGTAGGCAAAACAAAGCATAGAATTTGTGCCATCTGCAGAGAAGATCTTCCACCTGCCTGGGAGAAGACGCTGTGTAATACTTGCATACAGCAGACAGTATCTGAAAGTCTGCCAGGGTTTGCAACCGACTTAAAAAACCTGATTAAAGAGCAAGTAGAAGACACCCTTAGATCCCTAAAAAAGGGGAAAAAACGGAGAAAGACCAAGGATAGGTCTCCATCTCCGGTCTCAAAATCTGACAGCGACAGTGCAAGCTCAGTATCCTCCGACTCCTCCTCCTCCTCATCGGCATCATCCACTTCTTCCTCGGGGGGGCACAATTGTTTCCCTCTAGAGGACACCGATGGCCTTATAAAGGCGGTGAGAAGTACTATGGGATTAGTAGACTCCCACCCCAAAAAATCGGTACAGGACATCATGTTCGGGGGCCTAGAACAAAAAAAGAGGAGAGTTTTTCCACTTAATGATGCAATTGCAGCTTTAATCAAAAAAGAATGGAAAAAGCCCATGAAAAAGTCTCTCTTAACTCCCAAAAGGAAATACCCTTTTGAGGACGAATCCTGCTCCTTTTGGGAAAAAGCCCCCAAATTAGATGTGGCTATAGCCAAAGCGTCAAAAAAATTCGCACTCCCGTTTGAAGACATGGGGGTACTAAAAGACCCTATGGACAAGAAGGCGGACGCCTTCCTCAAAGGCTCTTGGGAGGCAGCAGGGGGGGGCTTAAAACCTGCAGTAGCAGCGGCGTGTACATCTCGCTCCCTAATGATTTGGCTAAACCAACTAGAGGGTCAATTAAAAGGGAAGACTTCCCGAGACTCCATACTGAATACTTTACCAGTGATGAGAGGAGCCGCGGCTTTCCTGGCTGACGCCTCGGCCGACTCAATCAGACTAGCCGCTAGGTCAGCAGCACTAGCTAATGCAGCCAGGCGCGCCCTCTGGCTTAAGAACTGGCCAGGCGACCTCCAAACTAAGACAAGACTGTGTACCATCCCCTGTGAAGGAGAATTCTTGTTTGGCTCCACTTTAGATGACATTTTAGAAAAAGCTGGGGACAAGAAAAAGTCCTTTCCTCCCTTGGGCCTCCCCTCTTACCGGAAGCCCTTTCGGAGCAAGAGGTTTTTCCGAAAGAACCCGGGGAGAGGCCAGGGGAAATGGGAGGATAAGAGGAACAAAAACAAGGGGTTTATCTTTAATAAAAACCCCAATGATAACAAGAAACCTCCGCAATGAAGGTTCGCCCCAGGTGGGAGGGAGGCTGTCTCGCTTTCTCCCAGCCTGGAAAAAGATTACCTCCAGTCAATGGATACTGAACATTATAGAATCAGGACTGAGGTTAACATTCAAGAGATACCCTCGTCCCTCTTTTACGATGACATCTACAAGGTCTTCAGCAGAGGAACAGCTGGCACTAGAAAGAGAAGTCATGGGGTTAGTAGAAAAGAGAGTTCTACTGGAGGTCCCCCCTCAAGAAAGAGGACAAGGATACTATTCCCCTCTATTTCTGAGAAGAAAACCAGACGGGTCTTTCAGAACCATCATAAATCTGAAAAGTCTAAACAACTACTTAGAGGTCCAGGCATTCAAAATGGAAACGATAAAGTCATCTATCAAGATGCTGTTTCCTCAATGCTTCATGGTGGTCCTAGACCTAAAGGACGCATATTATCACGTCCCAATACACAAGGATCACCAAAGATTCCTCAGGATGGCGGTTCACATCAGAGGAGTCCTAAGCCACTTCCAGTTCTCAGCTCTGCCTTTTGGTCTAGCCATAGCACCGAGGATTTTCACAAAACTGATTGCGGAGGTAATGGCCCACCTCAGAGAAGAAAATACCTTGATCGTACCATATCTGGACGATTTTCTGGTAATAGGCTCCTCCCCGCAGCACTGCGAGCAACAACTGGCAATTGTGATTCATTCCCTAAAAGAACTAGGCTGGCTAATAAACATAGAAAAATCCAGACTAATACCTTCTCAAGTTCAGGAGTACCTAGGTCTCACCCTAGACTCCATAAAAATGGAATGTCGGCTACCAGAGAACAAAATACAAAAACTAAAAAGTTTGGTATCGAGGGTTCAGTCTCTCCCCTCCATAACACTCCGTCAGGGTATGTCCCTCCTAGGCTCCATGACCTCTTGCATCCCCGCAGTCCAGTGGGCCCAATTACATTCGAGAGACCTCCAATGGCAGATATTGTCGGAACAAACCCGTCTAGGAGAGCATTTAGACGGGCGGTTAATTCTATCTCCTCGTACCAGCCACTCTCTGACATGGTGGAAATCGCAGGAAAATCTTTCCCAGGGGGTCCCGTGGGTAATTCAGATCTCAAAAGTCCTGACTACGGACGCAAGCCCTTCAGGGTGGGGAGCTCATTTAGACGATCTGGTAGCCCAGGGCACCTGGTCTCCGTCCCTAGCAGACAAATCCTCCAATATGAAGGAACTACTGGCAGTCAAATTTGCCCTTCAGAAATTCTTGAAAGTCCTTCACTCTCATCACGTAAGAGTGATGTCGGACAACCGGGTGGTAGTATCTTACCTCAATCACCAGGGGGGCACCCGTTCCAAAAATCTAATGGAAGTGACCAACTCAATCCTGCAAATAGCCGAGAGCAACCTCCTATCCATAACAAGTCTACACATAAAAGGGGAAGACAACTACAAAGCGGACTTCCTCAGTCGGTCCAGCCTAAAACAGGGAGAATGGGAACTAAATCAGGCAATATTTACCCAGATCACAGAGAAATGGGGTGTTCCCAAAATAGATCTCTTTGCGAGTCACCTAAACAAAAAAGTAACCTCCTTTTGCTCCCTATCTCCCCTGGGGAACCCAGTAGTTGTGGACGCTTTTCTGATGTCTTGGAGCCATCATCTGCTCTATGCCTTTCCTCCTCTCATTCTGATTCCAGCAGTGCTGAGGAAGATTCGGGAGGACGGGGCGCTGGTTATCTTAATTGCCCCGTTCTGGCCGAAGAGACCTTGGTTCTCATGGATGAGAAAGATGTCAATGTCCGACCCCTGGGTATTACCAGACCTTCAGGATCTATTGTCACAGGGCCCAGTCTGCCATCCAAGGGTCAAGAACTTGCACTTGACAGCTTGGCTCTTGAAAGGAAGCTGCTAAAAGACAGGGGGTTCTCCCCAGGGCTAATCTCAACCTTATTACAAAGTAGGAAGCCAGTTACAACGAAACAATATGGCAAGATATGGAAAAAGTTTTTGTCTTCATCAGGCGAAAAAGTAGGGAAAGAAATTCCCCTTAATTCCATACTAGAATTCCTACAAAATGGGTTGGAGATGGGGCTGGCCACTAGTACCCTGAAAGTTCACGTGGCAGCATTGGGGGCCCTATTCAATTTTGATTTAGCTTCAAATAGGTGGGTCGCTAGATTCATAAAAGCAGCAGGAAGATCAAGGCCTCTTCCGACAAAAATCGTTCCTCAATGGGACTTAAACTTAGTCCTTAAAGCCCTGACCAACCCACCATTCGAACCATTACACGAAGCTTCATTAAAAAACCTATCCCTCAAAACCGCTCTGTTAGTCGCCCTCACTTCTGCCCGTAGGGTCAGCGACTTACAGGCTCTTTCGGCTAACCCTCCTTACACACAATTTCTAGAGGATAGGGTCATTTTAAAAACAGACCCAGCATATCTCCCGAAAGTGGCTTCAAAGTTTCACAGGTCTCAAGAGATTTCTCTCCCTTCCTTCTGTCCCAACCCTGTAAATAGGAAGGAACAAACATTACATACACTAGATGTACGAAGATGTCTCTTACGTTACCTAGAAGTCACTAAGGAGAGTAGGGAGGATGCCTCTCTGTTTGTGTGTTTCCAGGGTCCCCGGAAGGGGAAAAAAGCATCGAAAGCCACCATAGCAAGATGGATTACGGATGCCATCAGTCTTTCGTATTCGGCAAGTGGGATGTCCGTTCCCGGGGAGGTTAAGGCTCACTCAACAAGGGCAGTGGCATCTTCCTGGGCGGAGAAGGCCGGTGTTCCTATAGACCAGATATGTAGAGCTGCTACCTGGTCCTCACCATCTACATTCTATAGGCACTATAGATTGGACCTAAACTCCTCTTCAGACCTTACCTTCGGTAAAAGGGTTCTGGAAGCGGTGGTCCCTCCCTGAATGTACTATCTATGCAATTCTCTCCGTGGTGCCGTCATGGGCGATCAGAGAAAAATATAGTTCTTACCGATAACGGTATTTCTCTGAGCCCATGACGGCACCCGTACATTCCCTCCCTTCACCTATGGGTGCTCACATTAAATAGTGCCACGATTTATTCATAGTTTACTAATAGTTTTTAAGTCACGCGGTATCTCGTTATGCTAAACAAGTTAAAGTTAACAAATGTTTTAGTAGTCTCCCATCATTTTCTATGTAAAACAACTGATGCGGGAGAGTGGTACCGCCTTTTTATCCGTAGGTTTCCTGTCCTTGGTGGGCGGATCCCCTCTCTCCGTGGTGCCGTCATGGGCTCAGAGAAATACCGTTATCGGTAAGAACTATATTTTTCATCAGTATTTACAAAAGAAAATCCCATGGCAGCCAATATGACTAGTGATAATAATTCCCAATTTAATGTTACCTGCTTAACCCAGCAGGAAGTACGGCGGCATCTAAAAATCACAAAAATTGACAAATCTCCGGGCCCGGATGGGATACACCCCCGAGTACTGCAGGAATTAAGTATAGTCATTGATAGACCATTATTTTTAATCTTTAAAGAGTCCATAATAACAGGGTCTGTACCACAGGACTGGCGTATAGCAAATGTGGTGCCAATATTCAAAAAGGGGACAAAAACTGAACTCGGAAGTTATAGGCCAGTAAGTTTAACCTCGACTGTGGGTAAAATCCTGGAGGGCATTCTAAGGGATGCTATACTGGAGTATCTGAAGAGGAATAACCTCATGACCCAGTATCAGCACGGGTTTACTAGGGACCGATCATGTCAGACTAATTTGATCAGCTTCTATGAAGAGGTAAGTTCCGGTCTGGACCAAGGGAACCCAGTAGATGTAGTGTATATGGACTTTTCAAAAGCTTTTGATACGGTGCCACACAAAAGGTTGATACATAAAATGAGAATAATGGGGATAGGGGAAAATATGTGCAAGTGGGTTGAGAGTTGGCTCAGGGATAGGAAACAAAGGGTGGTTATTAATGGAGCACACTCGGACTGGGTCACGGTTAGTAGTGGGGTACCACAGGGGTCAGTATTGGGCCCTCTTCTTTTTAACATATTTATTAATGACCTTGTAGGGGGCATTCAGAGTAGAATTTCAATATTTGCAGATGACACTAAACTCTGCAGGGTAATCAATACAGGGGAGGACAATTTTATATTACAGGCTGATTTATGTAAACTAGAAGCTTGGGCTGATAAATGGCAAATGAGCTTTAATGGGGATAAATGTAAGGTCATGCACTTGGGTAGAAGTAATAAGATGTATAACTATGTGCTTAATTCTAAAACTCTGGGCAAAACCGTCAATGAAAAGGACCTGGGTGTATGGGTGGATGACAAACTCATATTCAGTGGCCAGTGTCAGGCAGCTGCTACAAAGGCAAATAAAATAATGGGATGCATTAAAAGAGGCATAGATGCTCATGAGGAGAACATAATTTTACCTCTATACAAGTCACTAGTGCGACCACACTTAGAATACTGTGCACAGTTCTGGTCTCCGGTGTATAAGAAAGACATAGCTGAACTGGAGCGGGTGCAGAGAAGAGCAACCAAGGTTATTAGAGGACTGGGGGGTCTGCCATACCAAGATAGATTATTACACTTGGGGCTATTTAGTTTGGAAAAACGAAGACTAAGGGGTGATCTTATGTTAATGTATAAATATATGAGGGGACAGTACAAAGACCTTTCTGCTGATCTTTTTAATCATAGACCGGTGACAGGGACAAGGGGGCATCCTCTACGTCTGGAGGAAAAAAGGTTTAAGCATAATAACAGACGTGGATTCTTTACTGTAAGAGCAGTGAGACTATGGAACTCTGCCATATGATGTTGTAATGAGTGACTCATTGCTTCAATTTAAGAGGGGACTGGATACCTTTCTGGAAAAGTATAATATTACAGGGTATATATATTAGATTCCTTGATAAGGCGTTGATCCAGGGAACTAGTGTGATTACCGTATGTGGGGTCGGGAAGGAATTTTTTTCCCCATGATGGAGCTTACTCTTACCACATGGGGTTTTTTTGCCTTCCCCTGGATCAACATGTTAGGGCATGTTAGGTTAGGCTATGGGTTGAACTAGATGGACTTAAAGTCTTCCTTCAACCTTAATAACTATGTAACTATGTAATGGGTAGGAGAAGCTAAGAATGTTTTCATATGAGAAAAACTGAGGCAAAAACGATTGTAAAAACTGACACATGGAATAAAAATGAAGCACACCGACTATTTTTTTACATATGAGAAAAAACTGATATGTGAAACTAGCCTTAGTGTCATGACTCTGTTATCAGGTGACCTGGAACCAGGGGCTCCTTCCTTCCATGTCCCTAACGCTAGGGGCACCATAGCTCGCCCTGTTCCTCGGGTTACTTCTGAAGGTGAAGATTCCAGAGCCACGTACCTTGTTATCTCCTGAATCCGCTCTCCGTCTGTACCCTTCTCTCACCCAGGAAAGAGAGTAGTAGCAGTGCACCATTGTACACCAACCAGATGTTACCTTGTTCACGAACAGGGGAAACTGAAAATATCAGGCATACAAATATACACTCACATATAACAGAGAAATGCATCGGTGAGTGGAGTATGGTGTAAAACCAAAGTAGGAGAAGAAAGAGAATTATCACACTCACAAACCCAAGAAGCAGTCACAGATAAATCCACTAAACACATACTCCAATAACCACCAACTACAATCCTCCCAGCCATGCAGCATAAGCTATCTCTGGCGATGTGTATCAGTCAGGACCCAGATTGTACAGGGGATAGGAGTGGCTTATCGTGCTTAGCTGAGAACCCTAGCTCCTAGAGCTCTCAACATGGCAGATTAACCCCTGTACTGCCAAAAGAAATTCACACCATTTAAAAAAAGGTGAAGTGCTTCTTCAGCGCAGGAGATGGAGCAATCAGATGCTGCGGTCTTCTGGTTCCTCTCTGTCACTGTAACCCTGTGACAGTACACCCCTTCTACGAGGGACCTCTGGAACCTCAGAACTGTGTGCCACGTGAAAAGACTGGATCATTCTGGCCGTATGGACGTCAGATGCTGGTGCCCACATCCTCTATTCAGGACCGTATCCCTTCCAATGTATCAGATACTGAAGTGATACTGAAACTCTAAGTTTCCATCCACAATGACTCCATGAAACATTATGCATCCTAAAAATGGGTAACAAAGCAAGGCGGAATGCTACAGAATTTACGACGGCTCCGATCTTATAAGGGCCGATAAACTTGGAACCCAGTTTCCAAGATGGAACCTTCAACTTAATGTTTCTAGCTGACAACCAAATCAAGTCGCCAACACATAGGTCTGAACCCACCAAACCTCTCCGATCAGCCACACTCTTATATTTGCACACCATCTTCCTCAAATTATCAGTAACTTCCTGCCACACAGACGTAATTGATGATGAAAACAGTTCTTCAGGTAATCCAGAAGAACGATTCTTATTAAATCATCTGAACTGGAGATGAAACCCGCACGCCCCAGAGACTCATGACCATAATTATTTACTGCAAATTCAGCTAAAGGTAAGTAAGTGACCCATTTCTCCTGATTCTCAGTCACAAAACACCTAAGATAAGCCTCAAGATTCTGGTTAACTCTCTGTGGTTGCCCATTAGACTGCGGGTGAAATGTTGAAGAGAACGACAGATGGATCTCCGTACGGGTGCAAAACACCCTTCAAAACTTGAAAATAAATTACACCCCCTGGACAGAAACAATATCCCATGTAATTTTACAATTTACCTGATGAAAATTTGCACCAAGGTCTTGGGGTTAGTTAAAGCAGGTAATGCAATAAAATGAGAAATTTTATTGAATCTGTTCTCCACCACCAAAATTAAAGTATTGCCTGCCAACACAAGCAGATCTGTGATCAAATCAACCGCTAAGTGAGTCCAAAGTCTACTGGGAATCTCCAATGGTTGGAGAGACCCCGATGGACAAAATGAGAGGTCTTAGAACACGCACAGACACTGCAGGCGGCACCATACTCCCAAACATCCTAATGTACCCCTGAACACCAAAAACGCAGAGCAAGAAGATTATTGGTGGCTTTATTACCAGGATGTCCAGCCAAGACCGGATTGTGGACTCTCAGATGAAGATTCACAGGCATAAACAGTTTACTTAATGGGCTGGCAGCGGGTGCGTCCCCCTGAGCGTCAACGACCTCTTTTTTATGATAGCATATAGATGCCATAACCACCCCTTTTTTCTAGTATAGGTACCGGTTCACAATTATTTTCACCCCCAGGAAAACAAAGAGATAAGGCATCTGTCTTAATGTTTTTGTTCCCCTGCCTATATGTGACAAAAAAATTAAACCTGGTGAAGAACAAAGCCCATTTCATCTAGGCTGTCGAGGCATTAGACATTTTGCAGATTGTAAATATACAAGATTCTTATGATCCGTGATTAGCATAATTGGATGAACTGCTCCCTCCAGAAAATGATGCCACTTTTGAAAAGCCCACTTTTGCCAAGAGTTCCCTCTTACCTATGTAATAATTTCTGTCTGCAGACGACAGTTTTTTGGAAAAGTCTGTCCCCTTCCTGGTCTTATCCGTCAGAAGTTTGGCTACTACCAAAATGTTTTTGATGAACTTACGGTAGTAGTTGGCAAACCCAAAAACCTTTGTAATGCCTTCAAATCCTCAGGACGATCCCAATCCAGTACCGCCTGGACTTTTGCCGGATCCATGCAAAAACTGGTGGACGATAACACATATCCTAGAAAAGGAATCACCTCAGCTGAGAACATACCTTTCTCCGGTTTGACAAATAATTTATTGTCTCTGAGTATTTGTAAGACCTGTCTGACATGTACCTGATGTGACTCAAGGTCAGGTGAATAAATAAATTTGTCATTCAGATAGATTACCACAAATCTACCTACCAGGTGTCTAAAGATGTCATTTACAGATGTGCTGAAAGACAGCGGGAGCTTTCGTCAACCCATATGTCATCACTAGGTTCTCATAGTGTCCCTCAGGCGTATTGAAAGCTGTATTCTACTCATCCCCCTCTTTATTGTGAATAAGATTATGCACCCCCGTGAGGTCCAGTTTAGAAAACCATTTTGCTCCTACAATTTGATTAAAGATGTCCAGGATAAGAGAGAGCGGATATAGATCTAGGACCGTGATCAGATTGAGTTTGCGGAAATCTAGGCATGGGCTTAACCTCCCATTTTTCTTCTTTACAAAGAAAAACACCACAGCAATGGAGGATGAGGATGGTCTGATATGCCCCTTTGCCAAACTTTACGCAATATTGTCCTTCATGGCTTGCGTCTCTGGACCACAGATATTATACAGTCTGCTCTTAGGCAGCTTGGCCCCAGGAACAAGAATAAAGGCGCAGTCATAAGGACGATGGGTAGGAAGTTCTTGGCACCCCTGCTCCAAGAACACATCCCCAAAGTCAGACAGGTATTTAGGCACAGACTGGATATCCACCCTAGCAAGTGGGGTACCCAAGCAGAGTCCTTGACAATACTGACTCCACTTTACCACTTCCCGAGTCTGCCAATCAACAACAGGATTGTGAAGAGTGAGCCAAGGAAGTCCAAGAACCACAGGAGAGAGGAGACCCTCTAGCACATAACAGTCAATAACATCAGAGTTCATGGCCCCTACCTGAAGATGTAACCCTCTGACGGCCTGAGTAAAATACCACTGCCTCAAGGGGGCGGAGTAAATGGCGATTATGGGTATAGGTCTGGGCACTGCATGTGGATTGAGGCTATGGACTTGGACAAACTTAACGTCATTCAAGTTAAACCTTGTGGTCCACCTCCGAAACTTGGAGCAATACTCCTTTGCCATCCAGTCTCCCTGCTGAAAGTGGTGCAGAGTGGGCAGCACGGTGGCTAAGTGGTTAGCACTGCAGCCTTGAAGCGCTGGAGCCTTGGGTTCTAATCCCACCTCAGACAACATCTGCAAGGAGTTTGTATGTTCTCCCCGTGTTTCCGTGGGGTTCTTCCGGGTACTCCGGTCCGGTTTCCTCCCACATTCCAAAGACATACTGATAGGGAATTTAGATTGTGGGGACAGTGATGATAATGTGTGCAAACTGTAAAGCGCTGCGGAATATGTTAGCGCTGTATAAAAATAAAGATTATTATAAAGATTAAGTGTGGCCAAGGTTGGGGTTGTCATTTATATAATCTAGCACCAGAAAAAAATTCCTCCACCCTCTGGAGCGACTGAGAGTCAGATGGGAGAGAAAATACTCATGCTTGCAGGTCCCCCTGAAGGAGCAAGATTATTATCCCCACACATTGCTCCTCGGTTCCTGAGGAACAAGGTCGTAACCTAAAGTACAGTTTACTGGCCTCCCTGAAAACTAAGAAGTTATCACTCCCCCAGAGACCCTGTCAGGCAAAGCGATCTTGGGCTCTACTAAGGGTTGCCTGAGAGTTATGGTTCCCAATCCTGATGTGCTAGGGTGCTGCAAATCGACAGTGCATAAATCTGCCACCTCCAGGCTGAGCTGCTGCAGTTGCCCTGTGAGAGCAGTAATAGGATCCAGAATGGATAAAAAAAATGGTTTCGGTCAGAGCTAATGTCATGACTCTGTTGTCGGGAGACCTGGGACCAGGGGCTCCTACCCTGTCTCTAACGCTAGGGGCGCCCTAGCTCGCCCTGTTCTCCGGGTTACTTCTGAAGGTGAAGATGCCGTGGTCATGTACAGTTGAAACTAGAAGTTTACATACACTATATGAAAAGACACAAATGCATGTTTTTCTCAAAATCTGACATGAAATCAGAATAAACGTTTCCTGGTGAAATGCTTCTATTCAGCGCAGGAGTAGGAGAAATCAGACGCTGTGGTTGTCTGGCTCCTCTCTGTTGGGGTAACCTCGTAACACTTAGGCTGGGTTTAGACGAGTCTGTTTCTTGGTCCTTAGGAGGACCACAATACTCAGACTGACTTTCCCGATCTGAATTTACAGACTCTCGTAATTTCCCAACATCTACATCTCTTGTGTCCACATCTAAAATTCCTGAACATGTTAATAAATAGCATCAAACTATTTTCCTGTAATAGTTTTATTTTCTTAAAATTATCCTGACAGTGCATACAGGGAGCAACCGTCTCCTTATACAATAAACAAAAACAGTTGCACTCTGTAGTGATAAAGCATGACAATATGAAATATATGAAATATGAATAGCAATACTGCTTCTGGATACTAGGAAAAAATGAGACGTTTAACACATAATTTGCCAATTCATGCATGCCCAGCAGCCAAATCTGGGTCCTAACGTGTCTAGTGTGAATGCCTCTCTAAGGCCGGCATCACACTAGCGAGTTTTACGGACGTATGAGCGCATAAACTACGTCCGTAAAATACGCATAACACACGGCCCAATGAATCTCTATGGCCCAGCTCCTATCTGCCGTATATTACGCATCCGTAATATACGGTCTTGTACGGCCGTAGAAAATCGCAGCATGCTGCGTTTGTCACCGTATCGCGCAAAAAAAACGCCAATGAAAGTCTATGGGGGCGAGAAAAATATGGATTCCACATGGACCAGCAGTGTGACTTGCGAGAAATACGCAGCGGTGTTAGTGAATAGCCGGTAATTCAATTGCCGGCTTTTCATTTCTCCTTCACAAACCCGACAGGATATGAGACATGGTTTACATACAGTAAACCATCTCATATCCCTTTTTTTTGCATGTTCCACACTACTAATGTTAGTAGTGTGTATGTGCAAAATTTGGGCGCTGTAGCTTGTAAAATAAAGGGTTAAATGGCGGAAAAAATTGGCGTGGGCTCCCGCACAATTTGCTCCGCCAGAGTGGTAAAGCCAGTGACTGAGGGCAGATATTAATAGCCTAGAGAGGGTCCATGGTTATTGGCCCCCCCTGGCTACAAACATCTGCCCCCAGCCACCCCAGAAAAGGCACATCTGGAAGATGTGCCTATTCTGGCACTTGGCACTCTCTTCCCACTCCCGTGTAGCGGTGGGATATGGGGTAATGAAGGGTTAATGTCACCTTGCTATTGTAAGGTGACAGTAAGCCAGATTAATAACGGAGAGGCGTCAATTATGACACCTATCCATTATTAATCCAATTGTTTGAAAGGGTTAAAAAACCACACACATTATTAAAAAGTATTTTAATGAAATAAACACACAGGTTGTTGTAATATTTTATTGCTCTCTCAATCCACCTGAACACCCTCGCTCTGAAAAATAATAAACCAACAATATACATACCTTCCGTTGTTAAGTCCCACGATGTAAATCCATCTGAAGGGGTTAAATCATTTTACAGACAGGAGCTGTGCTAAAGCACTCGCTCGTGCCTGTAAACCCCCGGGTACTGAAAGGAAAGCTGGGTGATCTGTAGTTACCTTGAGTTGCAGTGAGGCGCCCTCTGCTGGATGTCCTCATGAACTGGAGCCTTGGAAAAGTTCCCACGCTCGAGTTCATATGAGGACATCCAGCAGAGGGCGCCTCACCGCAACTCAAGGTAACTACAGGTCACCCTGCACTCCATTCATTCCCGGCGTTTTACAACCACGAGCAGTGCTTTAGCACAACGGAAGGTATGTATATTGTTGGTTTATTATTTTTCAGAGCGAGGGTCTTCAGGTGGATTGAGAGAGCAATAAAATATTACTACAACCTGTGTGTTTATTTCATTAAAATACTTTTTGATAATGTGTGTGTGTTTTTTTAACCATTTTACACAATTGGATTAATAATGGATAGGTGTCATAATTGACGCCTCTCCATTATTAATCTGGCTTAATGTCACCTTACAATAGCAAGGTGACATTAACACTTCATTACCCCATATCCTACCGCTACACGGGAGTGGGAAGAGAGTGGCCAAGTGCCAGAATAGGCGCATCTTCCAGATGTGCCTTTTCTGGGGTGGCTGGGGGCAGATGTTTTTAGCCAGGGGGGGCCAATAACCGTGGACCCTCTCCAGGCTATTAATATCTGCCCTCAGTCACTGGCTTTACCACTCTGGCGGAGAAAATTGCGCGGGAGCCCACGCCAAATTTTTCCGCCATTTAACCCTTTATTTTACAAGCTACAGCGCCCAAATTTTGCACATACACACTACTAACATTAGTAGTGTGGAATATGCAAAAAAAAAAGGATATGAGATGGTTTACTGTATGTAAACCATGTCTCATATCCTGTCGGGTTTGTGAAGGAGAAATGAAAAGCCGGCAATTGAATTACCGGCTTTTCACATATATCGCGCTGAATTAAATATAAATACAGAATATATATATATATATATATATATATATATATATATATATATATATATATATATATATATGTCTCAATGACATATATATATATATATATATATATATATATATATATATATATATATATATACTGTATATATGTTTTAACGAACATTTGAGCACATAAATCCATTAAATGTCGGTGTGGCAAGCCTGCGAGAAAATATCGCAGTACGGATGCCATACGGAGGGTGCCATGCACAAAATACGCTGCCACACCCTGCCTACGGATGACATACGGATCACTATTCTGGGGACTTTTCTGCGTATTACGGCCGTATTACGGCCGTGAAAAACAGACCGTATTGTCTTACGCCCAGTGTGACGCCGGCCTAAGACTGAAGTCTGAATTCCTGGGTAGATGTGAATACCTCTCTTCAAAGTCTGATTTTATGGGTAGGTTTGATCCTGTTGCAATTAAAATCCACCACATGCTGGAGGGCGAAGTGCTCGATCAGAGAGCTAATATACAAATGACAAAAGACTCACTGCCACTTCCACTAAACCACAGCACCTTTAATTAACGGGGGTAGCCAAGATCCCAGAGAACATGATTCGGGGCGGTTTTAATCGACCTCGGGGTTGTGATTGCCGTTATTAACCGTATAATGGCGACCGCAAAAAGAAAAAAAAATCCGGATTTGCATTTAATTTCTCTCCCCTCTGATGTGATCGCACATCAGAGGGGAGAGAAATAAGGTCCCCCAAGTCCCCCCCAGTACCTTATGTATCGGATAAGCTGTCCCCCGGTCCCTGGCCCCTCTCCTTCCACCGGCAGAAAGAAAATAACCGGCACCCGGCAACCTGGGTTTTGATTACTGTAATAGAAAAATCAAGAACAATTGTAGTGGGGATTATTGAAAACCAATATTGCACATAGAATCCCCTTTAAAACTTAGCTTTTAATATTATCAGAATAAAACCCTGACCCAAAACAAACCTTGGTTAAATAACCAATAATAAAATACCACCAATAGGTAACCTGTTGAGGTGCTACAGTACAACCTACTGCTCACCACTGCCTTGCTTGTGGAGGTTGGCACCCTAAGAATCGATTTTTTGGCGCCCCCACTCGACTTAGGCTGTCCCTAACTCCCCTATAGAGTCCCTATCAATGTAGGTGGGAAAACAAAATAGTGGAGAGCAGTGGTGAAAAAAAGTGAAACAAAACAACCCCAACAAAACTTAACAAACACCCCCACTTAGGATAATATTAATAATACTGCAGCACATCACTCAATAGCGAACCATGTCACAACAAAATCTTCGGTCAAAAGATAACCATATCAGTCCCCTGTTTATCATGGATATACATTGATTAAATATACAGATCCAGTAGGGACCGGAATAGCAGACCAGAGTATTGTGATTAAGAATGACAAGAGATCACTTAGCGTGTGCTGACTTCACCCCGACGCGTTTCCCCGTTTACACGGTTCATCAGGAGGAGATAGTGTGGTGACCGATGTTGCCGCATGCCATGAAGATGAATAGCATCATGCTATGTGCAATTTTGATTACTGTAAGGCTACTTTCACACTTCCGTCTTTTAGAATCAGTCACAATCCGTCAAAGTGTTGAAAAGACGGATCCTGTGCAGATTGTAAAAACGGATGCACTGGATCCTGTTTTTGACGGATCCGTCAATGCAGCAGCTGCAGGAAAAATGGGTTAAATTAAAGGAATAGAAATCCTTCCAGGCATGCTCAGTGTAAAAAAAACGGAATCTGTTGCTGGATTCCGTCATTTAACAGACAGCAACGGATCCTGCACCCATAGGCTTCCATTCTAGCCAACGACGGACGCCGCAGGATCCGTCACTGTACGTTTTTTCGACGCAGACAAATAACGTTACATTGAACGTTTTTTCCAGACGACGGTCCGCCAAAACACGACGGATCCGTCTCACGACGGATGCGACGTGTGGCCATCCGTCGCTAATACAAGTCTATGGGAAAAAAACGGATCCTGCGGGCTCATTTGCAGGATCCGTTTTTTTCCCAAAACGACGCATTGCAACGGATCTGAAAAGATGGAAGTGTGAAAGTAGCCTAAGGCCGGCGTCACACTTGGCGTAAGACAATACGCCACGTATTATACGGCCGTACTACGGCCGTAATACGGAGAAATGTTCCCAAAATATTGATCCGTAGTCAGGGTGTGTCAGCGTATTTTGCGCATGGCATCCTCCGTATGTAATCCGTATGGCATCCGTACTGCGAGATTTTCGCACAGGCTTGCAAAACCGACATCTAATGGATTTATGTGCTCAAATGTTAGGGAAAACATATATACAGTGTATATATATATATATATATATATATATATATATATATATATATATATATATATATATATATATATATATATATATATATATATATATATATGTGTCATTGAGACACATATATATATAGTCTGTATTTATATTTACTTCAGCGCGATATCTGTGAACAGCCGGTAATTCAATTGCCGGCTTTTCATTTCTCCTGCACAAACCCGACAGGATATGAGACATGGTTTACATATAGTAAACCATCTCATATCCCCTTTTTTTTGCATATTCCACATTACTAATGTTAGTAGTGTGTATGTGCAAAATTTCAGCGCTGTAGCTGCTAAAATAAAGGGTTAAATGGCGGAAAAAATTGGCGTGGGCTCCCGCGCAATTTTCTCCGCCAGAATGGTAAAGCCAGTGACTGAGGGCAGATATTAATAGCCAGGAGAGGGTCCATGGTTATTGGACCCCCCGTGGCTAAAAACATCTGCCCCCAGCCACCCCAGAAAAGGCACATCTGGAAGATGCGCCTATTCTGGCACTTGGCCACTCTCTTCCCACTCCCTGTAGCGGTGGGATATGGGGTAATGAAGGGTTAATGCCACCTTGCTATTGTAAGGTGACATTAAGCCAGATTAATAATGGAGAGGCGTCAATTATGACACCTATCCATTATTAATCCAATTGTTTGAAAGGGTTAAAAAACACACACATGATTTAAAAGTATTTTAATGAAATAAACACAGCGGTTGTTGTAATAATTTATTGCTCTCTCAATCCATTTCCAGGCCCTCGCTTGGCAAAATAATAAACGCACAAGATACATACCCTCAGCTGAACCGTCACGTCCCACGAAGTAATCCATCTGAAGGGGTTAAAATAATTTACAAGCAGGAGCCCTGCTAATGCAGCGGTGTGCTCGTGCTTGTAATTCCCCGGCGAATGAATGAAATGTAGGTCATTGACCTACATTTCCTTCAGTCGCGGTGATGCGCCCCCTGGTGGATGTCCTCATATGACCTGGAGCGTGGGAAAAAGTTCCCAGGCTGCAGTTCATGAGAACATCCAGCAGGGGCGCATCACCGTGACTCAATGTAAGTACAGATCCAGCTTTCCTTTCAGCACCCGGGGGATTACAGACACGAGCGAGTGGTTTATCGCAGCTCGTGCCTGTAATATTAGTTAACCCCTTCAGATGGATTACCTCGTTGGATGTGATCGGACATCAGAAGGTATGTATATTGTGTGTTTATTATTTTGCCAAGCGAGGGCCTGGAAATGGATTGAGAGAGCAATAAATTATTACAACAACCTGTGTGTTTATTTCATTAAAATACTTTTTAATAATGTGTGTGGTTTTTTAACCCTTTCAAACAATTGGATTAATAATGGATAGGTGTCATAATTGACGCCTCTCCGTTATTAATCTGGCTTACTGTCACCTTACAATAGCAAGGTGACATTAACCCTTCATTACCCCATATCCCACCGCTACACGGGAGTGGGAAGAGAGTGCCAAGTGCCAGAATAGGCACATCTTCCAGATGTGCCTTTTCTGGGGTGGCTGGGGGCAGATGTTTGTAGCCAGGGGGGGCCAATAACCATGGACCCTCTCTAGGCTATTAATATCTGCCCTCAGTCACTGGCTTTACCACTCTGGCGGAGCAAATTGTGCGGGAGCCCACGCCAATTTTTTCCGCCATTTAACCCTTTATTTTAGCAGCTACAGCGCTGAAATTTTGCACATACACACTACTAACATTAGTAGTGTGGAATATGCCAAAAAAAAAGGGGATATGAGATGGTTTACTATATGTAAACCATGTCTCATATCCTGTCGGGTTTGTACAGGAGAAATGAAAAGCCGGCAATTGAATTACCGACTTTTCACTAACACCGCTGCGTTTTTCTCGCAAGTCACACTGCTGGTCCGTGTGTAATCCGTATTTTTCTCGCCCCCATAGACTTTCATTGGCGATTTTTTTGCGCAATACGCTGACAAACGCAGCATGCTGCGATTTTGTACGGCCGTAGAAAGCCGTATAATACTGAACCGTAATATACAGCTGATAGGAGCAGCCCCATTGAGAATAATTGTGCCGTTTATTTTGCGAGTTTTACGGACGTAATTTCTGCACTCTTACGTCCGTAAAACTCGCCAGTGTGACGCCGGCCTTATACACCCTATCACAGTGATCAAAAACCCCAATATTTGATTAATACGGCAGCACTTGGGCTGTACCTCTCTCTTCTCTCCTTGTAGTTGTTCTGGAAGAGAAGAGAGATAGATTACAGTTGAAGTGCCTTGCCCTGTCAGAGTCATAAAACATCATTTCTGCATCCGCAAGCATCCTATTTACCCACCCCCATTCTCCGTAATGCCTGCATGATTGTCAGAGGGTTATAAAAAAAAAAACTTTTTTTTTTAAATTATTATTTTTTAAATTTTTTTTTTTTTATAATTTTTTAGGGTTATGGTTACACATATTAGGGTTAGCAGGAAAAAAAATACTAGAGTTAGATTAGTGTTAGTTTTTCTTTAGGCAGGGAAATAAATAAAATTTCAGCCTGCTTTGCTCCGACAGTGAAACAGATTCTGCCCCTGAAGCTGAGCAGCTTTCAGACAGTGAAGATGACTCTTCCTCCATGATGGTAGTGGAGTCGGTCATCACGGCTGATGCTTCAGAGGCAGGCCCAAGTACCGCAGTCCCCCACCGCTGTGGTATAATTACACCTCATTTTCCCCTCAAATCCCCCTTTTTCTACAGTCCCTGGGATAAGAATAGATGTTGCCAATTTTACCCCCATTGATTTTTTCCAAATTTTCATTAGCCCCGAAGTCCTACAATTAATTGCCCACCAAACAAACCTATATGCCCGACAATACATTTCCCAAAAACCCACTACCTTTCATTCCCATTCCTGGATCCTCTCAAATGTCCCCGAAATAAAAAAAAAATAGGCCTTACCCTGAATATGGGTTTAGTAAAAAAAAAAACACACTCCGCTCTTACTGGGCAACAAAAGCTGTCCCCTGTATTTGTAGCCGTAAATCCGTTACGAAGCCCTGATGAGATTCCTCCACTTCAGTGACAATTCCCAAGCCCCACCCAAGAACTGACCGCAACTATGATCAGCTAAATAAATTGAGACCCCTAATTTCCCTTCTACAAACTTCATTTCTAAATTTCTATACCCAAGAGAAAAATGTGGCAGTCGACGAGTCCTTGATGAGCTACAAGGGCCGTCTGTCATTCCGCCAATTTATCCCCTCCAAGTGTGCCAAGTAAGGCATAAAATTATACAAAACTTGCAAGAGTTCATCAGGGTACACTTCTACCTTCCTAATTTATGAAGATAGGCACTGCCAAATAACCCCCCCAAACTGCCCTCAGACAATTGGCATCCTAGGCAAAATTGTCTGGGAGCTAATGACACCCTTTCTCCATCAAGGGTACCATGTGTATATGGACAACTATTACACAAGCATACTCCTATATAAATACCTCCACACTGCAAATATAGGGGCCTGTGGGACTGTCAGGAAAAACAGAGTGGGGTTTCCGTCACAGTTGATGTCCATACGTTTGGAGAGGGGGCATCATTCTCAATTCCAAGTGACCAACTTCTTGCAGTGAAGTGGAATGACAGGAAAAACGTCTACATGCTGCCCACACTGCATGCCGACACCACTGTGACAGTCAGAGAGAGGGGTGCCACCAGGGGCAAGGAAAACCGGTCTGCATCACGGACTATAACAAATATATGGGTGGCATTGACTTGTCAAACCAGGTTCTGCAACCATACCTGGTCAAGCGAAAGGCAAGGGCCTGGTTCAAAAGGTGGCAATCTACCTTTTTCAAACTGCCACATACAACAACTTTGTCCTGTTTAAAAAGTCCCAAGGACCACTTATGGTCCTGCAATTTCAGGAAAAAATGTAGAGGGCCTCATGTTTGTGTCAATGGCATCAGGGGAAGCCTTCGACTCTGAGGATTCCCGGAGACTTGCAGAGCACATTTTCCTCACACTGTCCCTATCACTCAAAAAAGATGCCAGGTTTGCAGGAAGCACGGCAGATGGAGTGATTCCCGGTAATATTGACCCACATGCCCATCCCAACCAGGCCTTTGTATCTCCCCCTGTTTTGAGACCTACCATACCACCTGTAATTATTAGTTTTTGCTTGTTTCATAATTTTTATTTTCTGCTTAGTGGCCCCAATAGAGTAATTTGGAACAATTAATAAAGAATATTTTCATTAGTAGATCCCATTTTACCCCATTTCACAATTCCAGGACTTGATCAATCCCATACCAAGCTACTATTACAACAAATTCTCATCCACATACCCACGTCTGCACACCCCAGATTGTGGACCCACAAATGTTATTGAAAAGTCAGGTCATCTGAAAATTAATTCTAGGACTTGATCAATCACATACCAAACTACTATTCCAACAAATTCTCATCCATTTACTCACGTCTATAGACTCCAGAGTGTGGATCCTACAAATATTCTTGAAAAGTCAGGTCATCCGAAAATTAATTCTAGGACTTGATCAATCACATACCAAACTACTATTCCATCAAATTCTCATCCATTTACCCACGTCTATAGATTCCAGAGTGTGGACCTCACAAATGTTGCTGAAAAGTCAGGCCATCTGAAAATTAATTCTAGGACTTGATTTCTCACAAACATTTTTGAACATTTATCTAACTTTGACTGTTTGTACGACTGTCTTGCTACACAAAACTTTGGCTTCCATTTATATTACTTATATTTATGTTGGTGATACGGGCATGATCATTTTATTGGAGGATTTCTAAAAATTAGGAAGTTCAGTACTTAGACACTATGGGCTTTACTTTATGGTTCTTGCCGAACCTCTGGTACCAGACAATATTTTCTATAGAGAACTGGTTGTTTTGTGCATATAGCGGTTGTGACCTTGGCGGGTGGGAGCTTGCTATGGTGCACCACGTCTACTGGCACATTCGTCTCTCATATAGGGATTGATGGAGCTAAAAGGACGTTGTATCTTCAATTTTACCCTAAAGATCAAATTGTGTGCCATCTATTATAGGGACAGCTGTGTGTCCAGTACTCACATTGGTGCCATATTGGATATATTTCTGAACACATAAAAACTAGTGCAATAAAATTTGAGATGTGTTCCTCAGAATGTATAAAAAGAACCATAAAAGAGAGAGTTAAAAAAATGCAATTTGTACATTTTCAAACGTATGTTGCATCAACTGCATAAAAAATGGTGGCATCAAACTACTTACTTCCTCCCTAGATAAATAGATTAGAGGGTACAATTTATAAAAAAGACTTTTAGGGGTCATTTCTGTTGCTCTTGAACCACACAGGCTCTGCCAGTATGACAATGTATTTCAAATAAAGCTAAATTTGTCACATTGTGCCCCTTTCTGTCCGAGCCCTGCCGTTTGTCCAAACAGAATGTTTTGACTACATATGGGATATCACCACACTCATAATAAAGTGGATAACAAATTGTGGGGTCCACTTTTTGGTGTAATTTCTGACAAAAGTGAGAAATTCAGGCCTAAAACAAGATTTTTGTGAAAAAAATGAACTTTTTCAATATGACGACCTAATGTTATCAAATTCTGTGTCGTACCTGTAGGTTCAAATTGCTCATTATACCCCTGGATAAAATCTTTGAGAGGCGTAGTTTCCAAAATGGGGTCAGTTGTCGGGGGTTTCTGCTGTTGGGCACATCTCCAAACCGGACATGGCATCTGCTCTCACAATTTTAACATTAAAAAGTCAAACGGCGCTCCTTCACTTCCGAGCTCTGCCGTGCACCCAAACAGAGGTTTACCCCCACATATGGGGTATCAGCATACTCAAGACAAATTGCACAACAACTTTTGGGGTCCAATTTCTCTTGCTACCCTTGGGAAAATAAAAAATTGGGGGCGAAAAGATCATTTTTGGGAAAAAAATATGATTTTTTATTTTTACGGCTCTATGTTATAAACTTCTGTGAAGCACTTGGGGGTTCAAAGTGCTCAGCTCACCACACATCTAGATAAGTTCCTTAGGGGGTCTAATCTCCAAAATGGTGTCACTTGTGTGGGGTTTCCACTGTTTAGGCACATCAGGGGCTCTTCAAACGTGACATGGCGTCTGATCTCAATTCCAGCCAATTCTGCATTGAAAAAGTCAAACGGCGCTCCTTCCCTTCTGAGCTCTGCCATGCACCTAAACAGTGGTTTACCCCAACATATGGGGTATCGGCGTATTCAGGAGAAATTGCACAACAAATTTTGTGGTTTATTTTCTCTTTTTACACTTGTGAAAATAAAAAAAAAAATTGTTCAGAAGTAAAAAAAAATTGTGAAAAAAGTTAAATGTTAATTTTTTCCTTTCACATTGCTTCAGTTCCTGTGAAGCACGTAAAGGGTTAATAAACTTCTTGAATGTGGTTTTGATCAGCTTGAGGGGGGTGCAGTTTTTAGAATGGTGTCACTTTTGGGTATTTTCTGCCATATAGACCCCTCAAAGTGACTTCAAATGCGAGGTGGTCCCAAAAAAAATGGTTTTGTAAATCTTGTTGTAAAAATGAGAAATCGCTGGTCAACTTTTAACCCTTATAACGTCCTAACAAAAAAATGTGTTTCCAAAATTGTGCTGATGTAAAGTTGACATGTGGGAAATGTTATTTATTAAGTATTTTGTGTGACATATCTCTCCAATTTAAGGGGATAAAAATTAAAATTTAATTTTGTTTGCTATATTTCCGTTTTTTCATAAATAAATGCAAGTCATATTGAGGAAATTTTACCACTAACATGAAGTAGAATATGTTATGAAAAAACATTCTCCGAATCAGCGGGATCCGTTAAAGCGTTCCAGGGTTATCTATATATATGAGGCATCGTGATTACTCGCTAATCCCGCCCCCTGCACAGTAGCTCCACCCCCCACCACATTACCACACACAATCCCGCCCCCACCACATTACCACACACAATCCTGCCCCCACCACATTACCACACACAATCCTGCCCCCCACCACATTACCAGACACAATCCTGCCCCCACCACATTACCAGACACAATCCCGCCCCCCACATTACCACACACAATCCTGCCCCCACCACATTACCACACACAATCCTGCCCCCCACATTACCACACACAATCCTGCCCCCCACCACATTACCAGACAATCCCGCCCCCCCACCACATTACCACACACAATCCTGCCCCCCACCACATTACCACACAATCCCGCCCCCCAGTACATTACCACACACAATTCCGCCCCCCCACCACATCATCACACATAGTCCCGCCCACCACATCATCACACATAATCCCTCCCCCCAGCACATTACCACAGATAATCCCACCCCCCACCGCATTACCACACACAATACCGCCCCCGCCACATTACCACACACAATGCCGCCCCCCACCACATTACCACAATCCCGCCCTCCACCACATTACCCCACACAATCCCGCCCCCCACCACACACAATCCCGCCCCCCCACCACACACAATCCCGCCCACCACATCATCACACATAATCCTGCACATCATCACACATAATACCATCCCCCACCACAATACTACAGATAATCCTGCCCCCCACCACATTACTACAGATAATCCCACCCCCCACCGCATTACCACACACAATCCGCACCATGTCACCACACATAATCCCACCACATTACCACACATAATCACCCCCCCACCACATTACCACACATAATCACACCCCGTCACCACATTACCACAGATAATCCCGCCCCCACCACATTACCACACATAATCCAGCCCTCCACCACATTACCACACAGAATCCCGCCCCCCACCACATTACCACAGATAATCCCACCCCCCCACCACATTACCACACATAATCCCGCCCCCACCACATTACCACACATAATTCCGCCCCTCACCACATTACCACAGATAATACTGCCTCCCACCACATTACCACATTACCACACATAATCCCGCCCCCCACCACATTACCACAGATAATCCAGCCCCACCACATTACCACAGATAATCCCGCCCCACCACATTACCACACACAATCCCGCCCCACCACATTACAACAGATAATCCCGCCCCCCACCACACTACCACACATAATCCCGCCCCCCACCACATCACCACACATAATCCCACCCCCACCACACATAATCCCGCCCCCCACCACATTACCACACATAATCCCGCCCCCCACCACATTACCACACATAATCCTGCCCCCCACCACATCACCACACATAATCCCGCCCCCACCACATTACCACACATAATCCCGCCCCCCACCACATTACCACACATAATCCTGCCCCCCACCACATCACCACACATAATCCCGCCCCCCACCACATCACCACACAATCCCTCCCCCCACATCACCACACATAATCCCGCCCCCCACCACATTACCACACATAATCCTGCCCCCCACCACATCACCACACATAATCCCGCCCCCCACCACATCACCACACAATCCCTCCCCCCACATTACCACACATAATCCCGCCCCCCACCACATTACCACACATAATCCTGCCCCCCACCACATCACCACACATAATCCCGCCCCCCACCACATTACCACACATAATCCCGCCCCCCACCACATTACCACACATAATCCCGCCCCCCACCACATTACCACACATAATCCTGCCCCCCACCACATCACCACACATAATCCCGCCCCCCACCACATCACCACACAATCCCTCCCCCCACATCACCACACATAATCCCGCCCACCACCACATCACCACACATAATCCCGTCCCCCACCACATCACCACACATAATCCCGCCCCCCACCACATCACCACACATAATCCCACCCCCTACATTACCACACATAATCCCGCCCCCCACATTACCACACGAGGCTCCGTCCCCACACATTACCACATGAGGCTCCGTCCCCTCACATTACCACACGAGGCTCCATCCCCACACATTACCACACAAGGCTGCATCCCCAAACATTACCACACGAGGCTCTGTCCCCACACATTACCACACGAGGCTCCGTCCCCCCACATAACCACACAAGGCTCTGTCCCCACACATTACCACACGAGGCTCCGTCCCCACACATTACCACACGAGGCTCCATCCCCACACATTACCACATAAGGCTCTGTCCCCACACGAGGCTCCGTCCCCACACATTACCACGCGTGTCTGTCCCCACACAGTACCACACGAGGCTCCGTTCCCCCACATTACCACACGAGGCTCAGACCCCCCACATTACCACATGAGGCTCCGTCCCCACACATTACCACACGAGGCTCCATCCCCACACATTACCACATAAGGCTCTGCCCCCCCACTTTACCCCATGCAGCACTTCCTTTCTATGTAATTCAACCAAGGTAAACGTACATTTAATTGCATCCGCATTCTCCAAAACAAAATGAGCCAAGAAGAGTCGCCAGGTCCATCTCACAGGCCGCGGGAAAATCCGGACAACGATGCAGTAGCTGATCGACAACCACAATATCGACTAAATCGTAGGATTGTTGTCATTATTTAATTTAGTTTAATCACCAGCAGCGTTAATTAGATAGCAATGAGCGTGCCGAGAGTTAGCTGGCTGGAAACAGCTAGTAACCTCATAAAGTGACAGTGGTCAGAATTGTAAAAATTGGCCTTGTCATTAATCTGTAAATTGGCTGTCACTAACAGGTTAATATTATTGGTAGAAAGTAAATTTTTTTAAACATACAGCTCTGGCAAAAATGAAGAGACCACCATCTCAAAACCCTGTCATTGGCAGCCCAATCTCCAAACCTGAACCCCATTGAAAACTTCTGGAATGTAATCAAAAGGATGATGGATAGTCACAAGCCATCAAACAAAGAAGAACTGCTTAACCCCTTCATGATTCAGCCTATTTTGACCTTAATGACCTGGCCATTGTTTGCAATTTTGACCAGTGTCCTTTTATGAGGTAATAACTCAGGAATGCTTCAACGGATCCTAGCGGTTCTGAGACTGTTTTTTCGTGACATATTGGGCTTCATGTTAGTGGTATATTTAGGTTGATAATTTTTGCGTTTGTGAAAAAAATGGAAATTTGGCAAAAATTTTGAAAATTTCGCAATTTTCAAATTTTGAATTTTTATTTTGTTAAACAAGAGAGTTATGTGACACAAAATAGTTAATAAATAACATTACCCACATGTCTACTTTACATCAGCACAATTTTGGAAACAAATTTTTTTTTTGCTAGGAAGTTATAAGGGTTAAAATTTGACCAGCAATTTCTCATTTTTACAACAAAATTTACAAGACCATTTTTTTAGGGACCACCTCACATTTGAAGTCAGTTTGAGGGGTCTATATGGCTGAAAATACCCAAAAGTGACACCATTCTAAAAACTGCATCCCTCAAGGTACTCAAAAACACATACAAGAAGTTTATTAACCCTTCAAGTGCTTCACAGCAGCAGAAGCAACATGGAAGGAAAAAATGAACATTTAATTTTTTAGTCACAAAAATGATCTTTTAGCAACAATTTTTTTATTTTCCCAAGGGTAAAAAGATTTGTCCTGAGTACGCCGATACCCCATATGTGGGGGGGAAACCACTGTTTGGGCGCACGACAGGGCTCGGAAGGGAAGGAGCGCCATTTGACTTTTTCAATGAAAAATTGGCTCCAATCTTTAGCGGACAACATGTCGCGTTTGGAGAGCCCCTGTGTGCCTAAACATTGGAGCTCCCCCACAAGTGACCCCATTTTGGAAACTAGACCCCCCAAAGAGGTTATCTAGATGCATAGTGAGCACTTTGAACCCCCAGGTGCTTCACAAATTTTTTTCACAAAAAAATTCTTTTAGCCTCAATTTGTTCATTTCCACATGGGCAACAGGATAAAATGGATCCTAAAATGTATTGGGCAATTTCTCCTGAGTACACTGATACCTCACATGTGGGGGTAAACCACTGTTTGGGCACACGGCAGGGCTCAGAAGGGAAGGAGCGCCATTTGAGTTTTTGAATGAAAAATTAGCTCCAATCGTTAGCGGACACCATGTCGCGTTTGGAGAGCCCCTGTGTGCCTAAACATTGAAGCTCCCCCACATGTGACCCCATTTTGGAAACTAGACCTCCCATGGAACTAATCTAGATGTGCAGTGACCACTTTAAACCCCCAAGTGCTTCACAGAAGTTTATAACGCAGAGCTGTGAAAATAAAAAATAATTTTTCTTTCCTCAAAAATGATGTTTTAGCAAGCAATTTTTTAGTTTTACAAGGGTTGCAGGAGAAATTGGACCCCAAAAGTTGTTGTCCAGTTTGTCCTGAGTACGCTGATACCCCATATGTGGGGGTAAACCACTGTTTGGGCACACGGCAGGGCTCAGAAGGGAAGGAGCGCCATTTGAGTTTTTGAATGAAAAATTAGCTCCAATCGTTAGCGGACACCATGTCGTGTTTGGAGAGCCCCTGTGTGCCTAAACATTGAAGCTCCCCCACATGTGACCCCATTATGGAAACTAGACCTCCCATGGAACTAATCTAGATGTGCAGTGACCACTTTAAACCCCCAAGTGCTTCACAGAAGTTTATAACGCAGAGCTGTGAAAATAAAAAATAATTTTTCTTTCCTCAAAAATGATGTTTTAGCAAGCAATTTTTTAGTTTTACAAGGGTAGCAGGAGAAATTGGACCACAAAAGTTGTTGTCCAGTTTGTCCTGAGTACGCTGATACCCCATATGTGGGGGTAAACTACTGTTTGGGCACACGTTGGGGCTCGGAAGTGAAGTAGTGACTTTTGAAATGCAGACTTTGATGGAATGGTCTGCGGGCGTCATGTTGCATTTGCAGAGCCCCTGATGTGCCTAAACAGTAGAAACCCCCCACAAGTGACCCCATTTTGGAAACTAGACCCCCCCAAGGAACTTATCTAGATGTGTGGTGAGCACTTTGAACCCCCAAGGGCTTCACAGAAGTTTATAACGCAGAGCCGTGAAAATAAAAAATAATTTTTCATTCCTCAAAAATTATGTTTTAGCAAGCAATTTTTTATTTTCATAAGGGTAACAGGAGAAATTGGACCCCAATAATTGTTGCCCAGTTTGTCCTGAGTATGCTGGTACCCCATATGTAGGGGTAAACCACAGGTTGGGCGCACGTTGGGGCTCGGAAGAGAGGGAGCACCATTTGACTTTTTGAACGCAAGATTGGCTGGAATCAATGGTGGCGCCATGTTGCGTTTAGAGACCCCTGATGTGCCTAAAAAGTGGAAACCCCTCAATTCTAACTCCAACACTAACCCCAACACACCCCTAACCACAACCCTAACCCCAACACACCCCTAATCCCAACCCTAACCCTAATCCCAACCCTAACCACAACCCTAACACCAACATACCCCTAACTCTAACCATAACCCTAACCACGAGCCTAATCTTAACCCTGTTTCCAACCCTAGCCCTAATTCCAACCCTAACCCTAAGGCTATGTGCCCACGTTGCGGATTCAGTGGAGATTTTTCCGCACCATTTTTGAAAAATCCGCAGGTAAAAGGCACTGCGTTTTACCTGTGGATTTACTGCGGATTTCCAGTGTTTTTTGTGCAGATTTCACCTGCCGATTCCTAATGAAGAACAGGTGTAAAACGCTGCAGAATCCGCACAAAGAATTGACATGCTGCGGAAAATACAACAGCGTTTCCACGTGGTATTTTCCGCACCATGGGCACAGCGGATTTGGTTTTCCATAGGTTTACGTGGTACTGTAAACCTGATGGAAAACTGCTATGAATCCGCAGCGGCCAATCCTCTGCGGATCCGCAGCCAAATCCGCACTGTGTGCACATAGCCTAATTCTAACCCTAACCCTAGTTCTAACCCTAATTCTAGCCCTAACCCTAGTGGAGAAAAATATATATATATATTTTCTTTATTTTATTATTGTCCCTACCTATGGGGGTGATAAAGGTGGGGGTTCATTTACTATTTTTTTTTATTTTGATCACTGAGATAAAACCTATCACAGTGATCAAAATGTACCTGGAACGAATCTGCTGGCCGGCCGATTTGGCGCCTGCCATTTTGGAAGATGGCGGCGCCCATGGAGAAGACGGACAGACACTGGGAGGCTCGGTAAGTATGAGGGGGTGGGATCGGAGCACAGGGGGGTGGATCGGAGTACGAGGGGGTGGATCGGAGCACGGAGGGAGCGGACAGGAGGACGGAGGGGAGTATGGGACAGAAAGGAGGACTGGGGAGGAGATCGGTGGCGGTGGCGGGGGGCACATCAGGGTTTCCAGCCATGGCCGATGATATTGCAGCATCGGCCATGGATGGATTGTAATATTTCACCACTTTTCATAGGTGAAATAATACAAATTGCTCTGATTGTCTGTTGAAAGTGAAACAGCCAATCAGAGCGATCGTAGCCACGGGGGGGGGGGGGGGGGCGAAGCCACCCCCCCTGGGCTGTAGTACCACTCCCCTGTCCCTGTAGGTCGGGTGAAATTGGAGTTAACCCTTTCACCCGACCTGCAGGGACGCGATCATTCTGTGACAGAGCATATGCGTCACAGGTCGGATATGCACAGATTTTCATGACGCATACGCTGTGTCACAGGTCGGGAAGGGGTTAAAGGGAATCTGTCACCCCAAAATTTGCCTATAAGCTGCGGCCACCGGCATCAGGGGCTTATCTACAGCATTCTGTTTTATACTCACTCAAAGTCCTGCAGTGCGCAGGCGCCGGGCCTCTCTGACCTTTCCCAGCACCTGCGCACTGCAGTATTTTGCTCTTCTCTCAACAGGGCAGATAAAGTACGCTTGCGCAGGAGCCGCGGCAGGAAGCAAAGAAGAGGACGACATAGTATGGAGATGGGAGGCGCTGCACCCGGACCGTGATGCCCATCGGACCGGACCGCCCCTGGGTGAGTATAATCTAACTTGTTTTTCTTTTCTTTCAGGTTACATCGGGGGCTTATCTACAGCATTGCAGAATGCTGTAGATAAGCCCCTGATGCCGGAGGCCTAAGCTTATAGGCGAATTTTGAGGTGACAGATTCCCTTTACATTTTTGCGATAGAAGCAGTGTGAAAAACTGGTGAACAGCATGCCAAGACGCACGAAAGCTGTGATTAAAAATCATGGTTATTCCACAAAATACTGATTTCTGAACTCTTCTTGAGTTAAAACATTAGTATTATTGTTTCTAAATGGTTATGAACTTGTTTTCTTTGCATTATTTGAGGTCTGAAAGCACTGTTTTTTTTATTTTGACCATTTTTCTTTGTCAGAAAAAAAATACAAAATATATTGCTTGGAAATTCGGAGACATGTTGTCAGAAGTTTATAGAATAAAAGAGCAAATTACATTTTATTCAAAAATATACCTATAAGGAGAAAAATTAGACAAACTGAACATTTTGCTGTGGTCTCTTAATTTTTGCCAGAGCTGTATGTGCGCTCCTAAACATAATCAGTGATTTAAATGGTAAAACTTTAGATATGGATCATTTTGTACCTGAAATTAACATGAAGGGCATTTGGTCACCAGATCTAATGATCCATAATCGCTTTTACTTGTTTACCATCTGCTTGATTGAGGCTTTGATGCATGTTACCAAGATTCCATTTATTGTATTCTTCCTTTGTGTAAACTTGTAAAGCCTTCTATATGTATGATCACTGGGCCACCCAACTGCTGGAATACCTATTGACCACTAGAATATGTAGTCATGAATCTGATGAAGTGGTGGTCATATTTGTATATTGCCACTATTCAGTATCTATAGGGACAGCAAAACCAGCCAGACACTGAACTTTACAGCTGTTTCTGTAAGCCCTATAGGCACTGAATGGAACAGCAGGGTGAATGTGTGATCACAGCGCTATTTATATTCCTTACTTTTTTTGTGCAGTAAGGAAAATTTAGGGAGGTAAGTACTCCTATTGTAATGATCAATGAGGTTCCCAATGATCCTACATACTAGGCGAGAAATATTTTAGTGAGATTATTCCTTTAAGGCTTACAATAGCCCATACTGAAGGGATTAAAGGGAACCTGTCACCCCCAAAATCGAAGGTGAGATAAGCCCACCGGCATCAGGGGCTTATCTACAGCATTCTGTAATGCTGTAGATAAGCCCCCGATGTATCCTGAAAGATGAGAAATTGAGGATAGATTATACTCACCCAGGGGCGGTCCCGCTGCGATCCGGTCTGATGGGCATTGCGGTCCGGGGCCTCCCATATTCTTACGATGACGTCCTCTTCTTGTCTTCACGCTGCGGCTTCGGCGTACTTTGTCTGCCCTGTTGAGAGCAGAGTAAAGTACTGCAGTGCGCAGGTGCCGGGAAAGGTCAGAGAGGCCCGGCGCCTGCACACTGCAGTACTTTGCTCTGACCTCAACAGGGCAGACAAAGTACGCCTGCGCCAGAGCTGCAGCGTGAAGACAAGAAGAGGACCTTGTGACGGGGTGTACGGCAGAGCAAGAAGGGACAACAGACCGAGGGACGATCCAACGAGATTTATTAAAGCAGGGAGCATACAACATCAAATATCCATAATGTCCTTCAAGTCCACGAGAAGTCCACAATAAGTCCAAGTAAAGAAACAGATCTGGAGGTGCTTTCCAGTAATCCCACACCCGATAAACGAAACAATAGTCCTTCCACGAGTCCAACAGAACAGATTCGGGGCACCTCCCGATAATCCTTGTGCCAGCTAACTGTCATGAATCCCCAATGGCTAGGGATAGCACAGGACAAGCAAAGTATAACAAATATCGGACGAGCTCTAGGGTGATGGAACCTGGGCTGACCGCTGCCCTACGCCTGACAAACGCAACTAGAGATAGCCAGGGAGCGTGCCTACGTTGATTCTAGACGCCACGCACCAGCCTAAGAGCTAACTAGTACTGCAGAGAAAACAAAGACCTCACTTGCCTCCAGAGGAATTAACCCCAAAAGGTATAGTTGCCCCTCACATGTATTGACGGTGAAATGAGAGGAAGGCACACACATAGAGATGATATATATAGCTTTAGCAAATTGAGGCCCGCTGTAAACTAGAAAGCAGAATGATACAAAAGGGGACTGAGCGGTCAGCAAAAAACCCTAATCAAAAAAACCATCCTGAGATTACAAGAACCCATGTGCCAACTCATGGCACATGGGGAGAACCTCAGTCCACTAGAGCAACCAGCTAGCATAGAGACATTCTAAGCAAGCTGGACCAAAAAACCCAAAAACTGAAAATCAGCACTTAGCTTATCCTGAAAGATCTGGGAGCAGGTAGGCAGGAACCAAACAGAGCACATCTGAACACATTGATAGCCGGCAAGGGAAATGACAGAAAGGCCAGGTAAAATAGGAAACACCCAGCCTCTGATGGACAGGTGGAAACCAAAGGCCGCAACCCACCAAAGTCACCCAGTACCAGCAGTAACCACCAGAGGGAGCCCACAAACAGAATCCACAACAGTACCCCCCCCTTGAGGAGGGGTCACCGAACCCTCACGAGAACCCCCAGGGCGATCAGGGTGAGCTCTATGGAAGGCGCGGACCAAATCAGTCGCATGAACATCGGAGGCGACCACCCAGGAATTATCCTCCTGACCATAACCCTTCCACTTAACCAAATACTGGAGTTTGCGTCTGGAAACACGAGAATCCAAGATCTTTTCAACAACATACTCCAATTCTCCCTCCACCAGCACCGGAGCAGGAGGCTCGACCGAAGGAACAACGGGCACCTCATACCTCCGCAACAACGACCGATGGAACACATTATGAATCGCAAACGATGCTGGGAGATCCAAACGAAAAGATACAGGGTTAAGAATCTCCGATATCCTATAAGGACCGATGAACCGAGGCTTGAACTTAGGAGAAGAGACCTTCATAGGGACAAAACGAGAAGACAACCACACCAAGTCCCCAACCAGAAGTCGGGGACCCACGCGGCGACGGCGATTAGCAAACTGCTGAGTCTTCTCCTGAGATAACTTCAAATTGTCCACCACCTGATTCCAAATCTGATGTAGCCTGTCCACCACCACGTCCACTCCAGGACAATCCGAAGATTCCCCCTGACCAGAGGAAAAACGAGGATGACACCCCGAATTACAAAAAAAAGGAGAGACCAACGTGGCAGAACTAGCCCGATTATTAAGAGCAAATTCGGCCAGTGGCAAAAAAGCAACCCAGTCATCCTGATCAGCAGAAACAAAACACCTCAAATAAGTTTCCAAGGTCTGATTAGTTCGCTCCGTCTGGCCATTCGTCTGAGGATGGAATGCAGACGAGAAAGACAAATCAATGCCCATCCTGGCACAAAACGTCCGCCAAAATCTAGACACAAACTGGGATCCCCTGTCAGAAACGATATTCTCCGGAATCCCATGCAAACGAACCACGTTCTGAAAAAACAAAGGAACCAACTCAGAGGAGGAGGGCAACTTAGGCAAGGGCACCAAATGAACCATCCTAGAAAAGCGGTCACACACAACCCAGATAACGGACATTTTCTGTGAAACCGGGAGATCAGAAATATAATCCATGGAAATGTGCGTCCAAGGCCTCTTCGGGATGGGCAATGATAACAACAACCCACTAGCCCGTGAACAGCAAGGCTTAGCTCGAGCACACACTTCACAAGACTGCACAAAGGTACGCACATCCCTAGACAAAGAAGGCCACCAAAAAGACCTGGCCACCAAGTCTCTTGTACCAAATATTCCAGGATGACCAGCCAACACAGAAGAATGGACCTCGGAGATGACTCTACTGGTCCAATCATCCGGAACAAACAGTCTTTCTGGTGGACATCGATCCGGTTTATCCACCTGAAACTCCTGCAATGCGCGTCGCAAGTCTGGGGATACGGCGGACAATATTACCCCATCCCTAAGGATACCCGCAGGCCCAGTGTCTCCAGGAGAGTCAGGCACAAAACTCCTGGAAAGAGCATCTGCCTTCACATTCTTTGAACCTGGTAGGTATGAAACTACGAAATTGAAACGAGAAAAAAATAACGACCAACGAGCCTGTCTAGGATTCAAACGCCTGGCAGACTCAAGGTAAATGAGATTCTTGTGATCAGTCAAGACCACCACGCGATGTTTAGCACCCTCAAGCCAATGACGCCACTCCTCAAATGCCCACTTCATGGCCAAAAGCTCCCGATTACCCACATCATAATTGCGCTCGGCGGGCGAGAATTTTCTAGAGAAGAAAGCACATGGCTTCATCACCGAGCCATTAGAACTTCTCTGTGACAAAACCGCCCCCGCTCCAATCTCGGAAGCATCAACCTCCACCTGAAAAGGAAGTGAAACATCAGGTTGACACAACACAGGAGCAGAAGAAAACCGGCGCTTAAGTTCCCGAAAGGCTTCCACGGCCGCAGGAGACCAATCAGCAACATCAGCACCCTTTTTAGTCAAATCAGTCAAAGGCTTAACAATACTGGAAAAATTAGCAATGAACCGACGATAAAAATTAGCAAACCCCAAGAACTTCTGAAGGCTCTTAACCGATGTAGGTTGTGTCCAGTCACAAATAGCCTGAACCTTAACGGGATCCATCTCAATAGTAGAAGGAGAAAAAATGTACCCCAAAAAAGAAATCTTCTGGACTCCGAAGAGACACTTTGAGCCCTTCACAAACAGAGAATTGGCCCCCAAAACCTGAAACACCTTCCTGACCTGTAGAACATGAGACTCCCAGTCATCAGAAAACACCAAAATATCATCCAAATACACAATCATAAACTTATTCAGATATTCACGGAAAATATTGTGCATAAAGGACTGAAAGACTGACGGAGCATTGGAGAGTCCAAAAGGCATTACCAAATACTCAAAATGGCCCTCAGGTGTATTAAATGCGGTTTTCCACTCATCACCCTGTTTTATCCGCACCAGATTATACGCACCACGAAGATCTATTTTAGTGAACCACCTAGCCCCCTTAATGCGAGCAAACAAATCAGTAAATAATGGCAATGGATACTGGTATTTGACTGTAATCTTATTCAGAAGGCGATAATCTATACAAGGCCTCAGGGAGCCATCTTTTTTTGCCACGAAAAAAAAACCTGCTCCCAGAGGGGACGAAGATGGACGAATATGTCCCTTTTCCAAGGACTCCTTAATATAATTCCGCATAGCAGTATGCTCTGGCAGTGACAGATTAAATAAACGACCCTTAGGGAATTTACTGCCCGGAATCAATTCTATAGCACAGTCACACTCTCTATGAGGAGGGAGCGAATTGAGCTTAGGCTCCTCAAAAACATCCCTATAATCCGACAAAAACGCAGGGATTTCCGAAGGAGTAGATGAAGCGATAGAAATCGGAGGTGCATCATCATGAACCCCCTGACATCCCCAGCTTAGCACAGACATTGTCTTCCAGTCCAGGACAGGATTATGAGTTTGTAACCATGGCAGACCAAGCACTAGTACATCATGTAAATTATACAGTACAAGGAAGCGAATCACCTCCTGATGAACGGGAGTCATGTGCATGGTCACTTGTGTCCAATACTGCGGTTTATTCATAGCCAATGGTGTAGAATCAATTCCCTTCAGAGGAATAGGAACTTCCAGAGGCTCTAGACTAAAACCGCAGCGTTTAGCAAATGACCAATCCATAAGACTCAGGGCAGCGCCTGAATCCACATAGGCATCGACGGAAATGGAAGACAGTGAAAAAATCAGAGTCACAGACAAAATGAACTTAGACTGCAGAGTATCAATGGCAAAAGATTTATCAACCCTTTTTGTGCGTTTAGAGCATGCTGATATAACATGAGCTGAATCACCACAATAAAAACACAAACCATTTTTCCGCCTATAATTTTGCCGTTCACTTCTGGACTGAATTCTATCACATTGCATAGTCTCAGGTGCCTGTTCAGAAGACACCGCCAACTGGTGCACGGGTTTGCGCTCCCGTATACGCCGATCAATCTGAATGGCCATAGCCATAGACTCATTCAGACCTGTAGGCGCAGGGAACCCCACCATAATATCCTTAATGGCCTCAGAAAGACCATTTCTGAAGTTTGCAGCCAGGGCGCACTCATTCCACTGAGTAAGCACCGACCATTTCCGAAATTTCTGACAATATATTTCCGCTTCATCATGCCCCTGAGAGAGGGCTAATAAAGCCTTTTCAGCCTGAATCTCTAGGTTAGGTTCCTCATAGAGCAATCCCAATGCCAGAAAAAACGCATCCACACTGAGCAATGCAGGATCCCCTGGTGCCAATGCAAATGCCCAATTCTGAGGGTCGCCCCGTAGGAACGATATAACAATCTTGACCTGTTGAGCAGGGTCTCCAGAGGAGCGAGATTTCAAAGAGAGAAACAATTTACAATTGTTCCTGAAATTCAGGAAGGTAGATCTATCTCCAGAAAAAAACTCTGGAATAGGAATTCTAGGTTCAGACATGGGAGTGTGAACAACGAAATCCTGTATGTTTTGAACCTTTGCCGCGAGATTACTCAGGCTGGAAGCCAAACTCTGGACATCCATGATAAACAGCTAAGATCAGAGCCATTCAAGGGTTAAGAGGAGGTAAGAAGCAGCTAGACAGCAATTAAGGGCTAGGCAGCAAAACTCTGAAGGAAAAAAAAAAAAAAAAAAAATTCCCTTGAACACTTCTTTTTCTCCTGCTTCAGCCCAAACAATTAACACTTTGTGGGCCGGCTATACAGTCATGAATCCCCAATGGCTAGGGATAGCACAGGACAAGCAAAGTATAACAAATATCGGACGAGCTCTAGGGTGATGGAACCTGGGCTGACCGCTGCCCTACGCCTGACAAACGCAACTAGAGATAGCCAGGGAGCGTGCCTACGTTGGTTCTAGACGCCACGCACCAGCCTAAGAGCTAACTAGTACTGCAGAGAAAACAAAGACCACACTTGCCTCCAGAGGAATTAACCCCAAAAGGTATAGTTGCCTGTTGTGAATTTACCTTTTGGCTCCCTCTAGTGGCTACTAGTGATTTTACTCTAGGTATGTCTTTCATTCCTTGTATGCTCACCTGGGTCGTTAGGTCAGGGGCGTTGCTATATAAGCTCCCTGGACCTTCAGTTCTATGCCTGGCAACGTTGATATCAGAGCTAATCTGTAGTGCTCTTGTCGTCTGATCCTGGTTCCTGCGTGATTATGCTAAGTCTGCTTTTTTGCTTTTTGCTATTTGTTTTTGTTTGCATTTTTGTCCAGCTTGTATATATATCTGTATCCTGACCTTGCTGGAAGCTCTAGGGTGGCTGGTGTTCTCCCCCCGGCCGTTAGACGGTTCGGGGGTTCTTGAATCTCCAGTGTGGATTTTTGATAGGGTTTTTGTTGACCATATAAGTTATCTTACTACATTCTGCTATTAGTGAGTGGGCCTCTCTTTGCTAAACCTAGTTCATCTCTGTGTTTGTCATTTCCTCTTACCTCACCGTTATTATTTGTGGGGGGCTTCTTTCCTACCTTTGGGGTCTTTTCTCTGGAGGCAAGAGAGGTCTTTGTTTTCCTCTTCTAGGGGTAGTTAGCACTCCGGCTGGCGCGAGACATCTAGCGACCAACGTAGGCATGTTCCCCGGCTACTTCTAGTGTTGGCATTAGGAGTAGATATATGGTCAACCCAGTTACCGCTGCCCTATGAGCTGGATTTTTGTACTTCGCAGACTTGCTGATATCTCTGAGACCCTCGCCATTGGGGTCATAACAGTTTGCCAGGCCAGTATTAAATGTTAAATGCATTGCAGAAGCGGGATTATAAGAAAGAAAGTTCTGAGTTTTTTTTTTTTCTCTCTCATTTTTTTTTTTTTTTCCTTTCTTTTCCCCTTTACCTCAGAGTGGCTTGTGATTGCTGCAGACATGAATGTCCAGACCTTGATTACAAGTGTGGACCAGCTTGCTGCTCGTGTGCAGGGCATACAAGATTATGTTACCAGAAATCCTATGTCAGAACCTAAGATACCGATTCCTGAACTGTTTTCCGGGGATCGATTTAAGTTTAGAAATTTCAGGAATAATTGTAAATTGTTTTTGTCCCTGAGACCCTGTTCCTCTGGAGACTCCGCTCAGCAAGTGAAAATTGTCATTTCTTTTTTACGGGGCGACCCTCAGGATTGGGCTTTCTCGCTGGCACCAGGAGATCCGGCATTGGCTGATATTGATGCGTTTTTTCTGGCGCTCGGTTTGCTTTATGAGGAACCCAATCTTGAGATTCAGGCAGAAAAAGCCTTGCTGGCTTTGTCTCAGGGTCAGGACGAGGCTGAAGTGTATTGCCAAAAATTTCGGAAATGGTCCGTGCTGACCCAGTGGAACGAGTGTGCATTGGCTGCAAATTTTAGAAATGGCCTTTCTGAAGCCATTAAGAATGTGATGGTGGGTTTTCCCATTCCCACAGGTCTAAATGATTCCATGGCCCTGGCAATTCAAATTGACCGGCGGTTGCGGGAGCGCAAAACCGCAAATTCCCTCATGGTGTTATCTGAACAGGCACCTGATTTAATGCAATGTGATAGAATCCTGACTAGAAATGAGCGGAAAATTCATAGACGCCAGAATGGCTTGTGTTTCTACTGTGGTGATTCTACACATGTTATCTCAGCATGCTCTAAGCGTCTAACTAAGGTTGTTAGTCCTGTCTCCATTGGTAATTTGCAACCTAAGTTTATTCTATCTGTAACTTTGATTTGCTCACTGTCATCGTATCCTGTCATGGCGTTTGTAGATTCAGGTGCTGCCCTGAGTCTTATGGATCTGTCATTTGCCAAGCGCTGCGGTTTTGTTCTTGAGCCATTAGAAAATCCTATCCCTCTTAGGGGTATTGATGCTACGCCATTGGCAGAAAATAAACCGCAGTTTTGGACACAGGTTACCATGTGCATGACTCCTGAACATCGGGAGGTGATACGTTTTCTTGTTCTGCATAAGATGCATGATTTGGTTGTTTTGGGTTTGCCATGGTTACAGACCCATAATCCAGTCTTGGACTGGAAGGCAATGTCAGTGTCAAGTTGGGGCTGTCATGGAATTCATGGTGATTCCCTGCCCGTGTCTATTGCTACTTCTACGCCTTCGGAAGTTCCGGCGTATTTGTCTGATTATCAGGATGTCTTCAGCGAGTCTAGGTCAAGTGCATTGCCTCCTCATCGGGAATGTGACTGTGCAATAGATTTGATTCCAGGCAGTAAGTTTCCTAAGGGAAGACTGTTTAATCTGTCGGTACCTGAACATACCGCAATGCGTTCATATATCAAGGAGTCTCTGGAGAAGGGGCATATCCGTCCTTCTTCTTCCCCTCTTGGTGCGGGATTCTTTTTTGTGGCCAAAAAGGACGGATCTTTGAGGCCTTGTATTGACTATCGGCTTTTAAATAAGATCACTGTCAAATTTCAGTATCCTTTGCCGCTGTTGTCAGACTTGTTTGCCCGGATTAAAGGTGCCAAGTGGTTCACCAAGATAGACCTTCGTGGTGCGTACAACCTTGTGCGCATTAAGCAAGGAGATGAATGGAAAACCGCATTCAATACGCCCGAAGGTCATTTTGAGTACTTGGTGATGCCATTTGGGCTCTCTAATGCACCTTCAGTTTTTCAGTCCTTTATGCATGACATTTTCCGGAAGTATCTGGATAAATTTTTGATCGTTTATCTGGATGATATTCTGTTTTTTTCTGATGATTGGGACTCGCATGTGGAGCAGGTCAGGATGGTTTTCAAGATTTTGCGTGAAAATTCTTTGTTTGTTAAAGGCTCAAAGTGTCTCTTTGGTGTACAGAAGGTTCCCTTTTTAGGGTTCATTTTTTCCCCTTCTGCTGTGGAGATGGACCCAGTCAAGGTCCGAGCTATTCATGATTGGACTCAACCCTCGTCAGTTAAGAGTCTTCAGAAGTTCTTGGGTTTTGCTAACTTCTACCGTCGTTTTATCGCTAATTTTTCTAGCGTTGTTAAACCGTTGACTGATATGACCAAGAAAGGCTCTGATGTGGCTAACTGGGCTCCTGCTGCCGTGGAGGCTTTCCAGGAGTTGAAACGCCGGTTTACTTCGGCGCCTGTTTTGTGCCAGCCTGACATCTCACTTCCCTTTCAAGTTGAGGTGGATGCTTCGGAGATTGGGACAGGGGCCGTTTTGTCGCAAAGAGGCCCTGGTTGCTCTACTATGAGACCTTGTGCCTTTTTCTCTAGGAAGTTTTCGCCGGCAGAGCGAAATTATGACGTGGGCAATCGGGAGTTGTTGGCCATGAAGTGGGCATTTGAGGAGTGGCGTCATTGGCTCGAGGGTGCTAAGCATCGTGTGGTGGTCTTGACTGATCACAAAAATCTGATGTACCTCGAGTCTGCTAAACGCCTGAATCCTAGACAGGCCCGCTGGTCATTGTTTTTCTCCCGTTTTGACTTTGTGGTCTCGTATTTACCAGGTTCTAAGAATGTGAAGGCAGATGCTCTGTCTAGGAGCTTTGTGCCTGATGCTCCTGGAGTCGCTGAACCTGTGGGTATTCTTAAGGAAGGAGTTATCTTGTCAGCTATTTCTCCAGATCTGCGACGTGTGTTGCAGAGATTTCAGGCTGGTAGGCCTGACTCTTGTCCACCTGACAGATTGTTTGTGCCTGCCAAATGGACCAGCAGAGTCATTTCCGAGGTTCATTCCTCGGTGTTGGCAGGGCACCCGGGAATTTTTGGCACCAGAGATCTGGTGGCCAGGTCCTTTTGGTGGCCTTCCTTGTCAAGGGATGTGCGGTCATTTGTGCAGTCCTGTGGTACTTGTGCTCGAGCTAAGCCTTGCTGTTCTCGTGCCAGCGGGTTGCTCTTGCCCTTGCCTGTCCCGAAGAGACCTTGGACACACATCTCTATGGATTTCATTTCGGATCTTCCGGTGTCTCAGGGCATGTCTGTCATCTGGGTGATATGTGATCGTTTCTCCAAGATGGTCCATCTGGTTCCTCTACCTAAGCTGCCTTCCTCTTCTGATCTGGTTCCTGTGTTCTTCCAGAACGTGGTTCGTTTGCACGGCATTCCTGAGAATATTGTGTCGGACAGAGGATCCCAGTTTGTTTCCAGGTTCTGGCGATCCTTTTGTGGTAGGATGGGCATTGATTTGTCGTTTTCGTCCGCTTTTCATCCACAGACTAACGGACAGACAGAACGAACTAATCAGACTCTGGAGGCGTATTTGAGGTGTTTTGTCTCTTCTGATCAGGATGATTGGGTGACCTTCTTGCCGTTGGCTGAATTTGCCCTTAATAATCGGGCTAGTTCTGCCACCTTGGTTTCACCATTTTTCTGCAACTCTGGTTTCCATCCTCGTTTTTCCTCGGGGCATGTGGAGCCTTCTGACTGTCCTGGGGTGGATTCTGTGGTGGATAGGTTGCAGCGGATCTGGAATCATGTGGTGGACAACTTGAAGTTGTCACAGGAGAAGGCTCAGCGTTTTGCCAACCGCCGCCGCGGTGTGGGTCCCCGACTTCGCGTTGGGGATTTGGTATGGCTGTCTTCTCGATTTGTTCCTATGAAGGTCTCCTCTCCCAAATTTAAGCCTCGATTCATTGGTCCTTACAGGATATTGGAGATCCTTAATCGTGTATCCTTTCGCCTGGATCTTCCGGTGTCGTTTGCCATTCACAACGTATTTCATAGGTCCTTGTTGCGGCGGTACGTTGTGCCTGTGGTCCCTTCTGCTGAGCCTCCTGCTCCGGTGTTGGTTGAAGGCGAGTTGGAGTACGTAGTGGAGAAGATCTTAGATTCTCGTCTCTCCAGGCGGAGGCTTCAGTACCTGGTCAAGTGGAAGGGCTATGGTCAGGAGGATAATTCCTGGGTGGTCGCCTCTGATGTGCATGCGGCCGATTTAGTTCGTGCCTTTCACGCCGCTCATCCTGATCGCCCTGGTGGTCTTGGTGAGGGTTCGGTGACCCCTCACTAAGGGGGGGGTACTGTTGTGAATTTACCTTTTGGCTCCCTCTAGTGGCTACTAGTGATTTTACTCTAGGTATGTCTTTCATTCCTTGTATGCTCACCTGGGTCGTTAGGTCAGGGGCGTTGCTATATAAGCTCCCTGGACCTTCAGTTCTATGCCTGGCAACGTTGATATCAGCTAATCTGTAGTGCTCTTGTCTTCTGATCCTGGTTCCTGCGTGATTATGCTAAGTCTGCTTTTTTGCTTTTTGCTATTTGTTTTTGTTTGCATTTTTGTCCAGCTTGTATATATATCTGTATCCTGACCTTGCTGGAAGCTCTAGGGTGGCTGGTGTTCTCCCCCCGGCCGTTAGACGGTGCGGGGGTTCTTGAATCTCCAGTGTGGATTTTTGATAGGGTTTTTGTTGACCATATAAGTTATCTTACTACATTCTGCTATTAGTGAGTGGGCCTCTCTTTGCTAAACCTAGTTCATCTCTGTGTTTGTCATTTCCTCTTACCTCACCGTTATTATTTGTGGGGGGCTTCTTTCCTACCTTTGGGGTCTTTTCTCTGGAGGCAAGAGAGGTCTTTCTTTTCCTCTTCTAGGGGTAGTTAGCTCTCCGGCTGGCGCGAGACATCTAGCGACCAACGTAGGCATGTTCCCCGGCTACTTCTAGTGTTGGCGTTAGGAGTAGATATATGGTCAACCCAGTTACCACTGCCCTATGAGCTGGATTTTTGTACTTCGCAGACTTGCTGATATCTCTGAGACCCTCGCCATTGGGGTCATAACAGTTGCCCCCCACATGTATTGACGGTGAAATGAGAGGAAGGCACACACATAGAGATGATATATATAGCTTTAGCAAATTGAGGCCCGCTGTAAACTAGAAAGCAGAATGATACAAAAGGGGACTGAGCGGTCAGCAAAAAACCCTAATCAAAAAAACCATCCTGAGATTACAAGAACCCATGTGCCAACTCATGGCACATGGGGAGAACCTCAGTCCACTAGAGCAACCAGCTAGCATAGAGACATTCTAAGCAAGCTGGACCAAAAAACCCAACAACTGAAAATCAGCACTTAGCTTATCCTGAAAGATCTGGGAGCAGGTAGGCAGGAACCAAACAGAGCACATCTGAACACACTGATAGCCGGCAAGGGAAATGACAGAAAGGCCAGGTAAAATAGGAAACACCCAGCCTCTGATGGACAGGTGGAAACCAAAGGCCGCAACCCACCAAAGTCACCCAGTACCAGCAGTAACCACCAGAGGGAGCCCACAAACAGAATCCACAACAGCTAACAAAGCAATAGTCCACACGAGTCCAAGGGATCCCAAAACAATCTCACAAACGACGAGATATGTCCTCAGCTCAAGTCTCACCCCGTTCGCTTCCGCAGTCACAGATGGACGTGGGGTCTTGCCTCAGCTAAGAATCCCCACTCCTTCTCCTTTAAGGATCAACTCACATCTGATCTCAAAAATAAGAATGGATTGTCTGAGCTCCTGGGATCCGCCCATGAAGGGGGATAGGGGTCACACCTTCTATTCAATTGTTGGGTCCACCAGAAGATTCTAGACTGGTCGGCTCCGCTTAGTCTATCTAGTATGTACATTTGACTAGCCACCTGCTGTGAGGAACAATGGCTATTCTTCACTAGTGGTGTTGACAAAGCTTAATTACATTATAGCTTAGGGCTGCAAGTATTGGGGGAAGGAGACATATTGTTACAGGTGAACTCCCAGCACAAGAAAATACATAAATTACAGCTAATAGAAACCAGAGAACAGTTACATACATCAAATGGCATATTATTTAAATACAGGACAGGGCAAAAGTACATATCATGACAATCCCTTCCCCTCCCAATTTGTGTACACTCTACCTCTACAGGTCGCTGGTTAAGTACACACAGGCAGAGCATAACTTACATGTGGCTTCATGCAGCCACGAATTGGCATCGTAGCTCTCCCACATCATTGCCCAGGAGAACATCTGCAGGCAGACCACCCATCACCCCAACCACACATCGCCTGACCCCAAAACCAAAGTTCAGATCCACAGTGGCTGTGGGAATAGTCCTCCATTGTCCACCAGCCAGTTTAATGACAATCCCAGGTCCTCTATGAATTGCCTCAGGCCGAACCACTCGGAGATCAGCCAGTGTGAGGAAAGCCCCTGAGTCACAAAATCCAATAAGTCTCTGTCCATCCAGCACGACCTCCTGCAAGTGCTTACCTCGATGAGCAGAAGTCGTCATAGCTGCAGGTCGCACACCATAAACTCCTAGTGGTGCAACATGGGTGGGTGAGGCACTAGGCCAGTCCTCACGTAGTGGTGACACGTCTTCCTCCATGGCACTTGGCTGTACATAATTAATAATACGACTGGGTACAGGATCAATCCTCATTTGAACAGCTGGGCAGGAGGCTTGCAGATGCCCCGGCTGCCCACATCGATAGCATCTGTGCTGGGTCTCACTCCATCCAAGGCGTCCTCTTGGGCGAGGGGTAAGGGAACCTGGATGCCGGCTCCCACCTGAAGGTGCTGTAGGGGTTTGAGGATGACTCCTCCATGGGCTGGCTGGGCATGAGGCCTGCAGATGCCCCGGATGCCTACAACCATAACACCTGCGCTCTGCTACTTCCTCTCCTCGTCGTATTCCAGAAAATGCAGTAGAAGCAACTGGAGGCACATTTACACGGGTATCAGCATGAGGTGGTGGCTTAGAGGAACGGGGAACAATGGGGACAGAAGAACTGGGGGCCACCGATGTTGTGGAGCTGGTAGGCCTCTCTCCATCCTCCAACAGAACCCCCCACTGAGGCTTGATGGTGAGAGCCTCATCAGCGAGAGATGCAGCTTCTTCCTCTCGCTGGTCTCCTCTCACGCACCCATTCCCTGATCTCAACGGGGCACTGGGCAAAGAATTGTTCTTTTAGGATAACCTGGAGAAAGGTGTTCCAGGTTAAGGCCTCCTGTGCCTCCAGCCAGCGATGATATATTTGTTTGAGTCTATGAGCATATATCTTAAAAGACACTTCCCCATCACAGGCTAAAGTACGGAACTGAGTACTGTAAGTGTCTGGCATCACAGCATAATGTTCTAGAATAGTCTGTTTAATCTCCGCATACTCACGGTTCCCCCGAGGGTCCATAGTTCTATAGGCTTCGGCAGCTCCACCCTCTAAGAGCCCCACAAGATGTCGGACTCGCTCCCTTTCCGGGACTTCCATTAATCGACACTGATGCTCAAAGTCCTGGAAGAAGCCCTCAATGTCGCCTACAGCCTCATTAAAGGGCTTAAAGTCTTTGCGGGACACTCTGGGGAGTTCCCTCATGGTGGGTGCTGAGGTTACAGAGCGATCTGCCTCTCCAGCAATGCCATCTCCTGAGCTCTGTGAATGGCCTCCCTCTTATCGTCTATGGTGGCCTCTTCTCCCAGCAATGCCAACTCTGTTATGGTTCTCAATGGCAAGAGAACATAGCCCAGCAAACATAAGAACTAGCTCTTGGAAGGATGGAAACTAAACTGACCATGAACTAAACCTGCCGCACAACTAACAGTAGCCGGGTAGCGTTTGCCTACGTTTTATCCCTAGACGCCCAGCGCCGGCCGGAGGACTAACTAATCCTGGCAGAGGAAAATATAGTCCTGGCTCACCTCTAGAGAAATTTCCCCGAAAGGCAGACAGAGGCCCCCACATATATTGGCGGTGATTTTAGATGAAATGACAAACGTAGTATGAAAATAGGTTTAGCAAAATTGAGGTCCGCTTACTAGATAGCAGGAAAACAGAAAGGGCACTTTCATGGTCAGCTGAAAACCCTATCAAAACACCATCCTGAAATTACTTTAAGACTCTAGTATTAACTCATAACATCAGAGTGGCAATTTCAGATCACAAGAGCTTTCCAGACACAGAAACGAAACTACAGCTGTGAACTGGAACAAAATGCAAAAACAAACGAGGACTAAAGTCCAACTTAGCTGGAAGTTGTCTAGCAGCAGGAACATGCACAGAAAGGCTTCTGATTACAATGTTGACCGGCATGGAAGTGACAGAGGAGCAAGGCTAAATAGCGACTCCCACATCCTGATGGGAACAGGTGAACAGAGGGGATGATGCACACCAGTTCAATTCCACCAGTGGCCACCGGGGGAGCCCAAAATCCAATTTCACAACAGTACCCCCCCCTCAAGGAGGGGGCACCGAACCCTCACCAGAACCACCAGGGCGATCAGGATGAGCCCTATGAAAGGCACGGACCAGATCGGAGGCATGAACATCAGAGGCAGTCACCCAAGAATTATCCTCCTGACCGTATCCCTTCCATTTGACCAGATACTGGAGTTTCCGTCTGGAAACACGGGAGTCCAAGATTTTTTCCACAACGTACTCCAACTCGCCCTCAACCAACACCGGAGCAGGAGGCTCAACGGAAGGCACAACCGGTACCTCATACCTGCGCAATAATGACCGATGAAAAACATTATGAATAGAAAAAGATGCAGGGAGGTCCAAACGGAAGGACACAGGGTTAAGAATCTCCAATATCCTGTACGGGCCGATGAACCGAGGCTTAAACTTGGGAGAAGAAACCCTCATAGGGACAAAACGAGAAGACAACCACACCAAGTCCCCAACACAAAGCCGAGGACCAACCCGACGCCGGCGGTTGGCAAAAAGCTGAGTCTTCTCCTGGGACAACTTCAAATTGTCCACTACCTGCCCCCAAATCTGATGCAACCTCTCCACCACAGCATCCACTCCAGGACAATCCGAAGATTCCACCTGACCAGAAGAAAATCGAGGATGAAACCCCGAATTACAGAAAAAGGGAGACACCAAGGTGGCAGAGCTGGCCCGATTATTGAGGGCAAACTCCGCTAAAGGCAAAAAAGCAACCCAATCATCCTGATCTGCAGATACAAAACACCTCAAATATGTCTCCAAGGTCTGATTCGTCCGCTCGGTCTGGCCATTAGTCTGAGGATGGAAAGCAGACGAGAAAGACAAATCTATCCCCATCCTAGCACAGAATGCTCGCCAAAATCTAGACACGAATTGGGTACCTCTGTCAGAAACGATATTCTCCGGAATACCATGCAAACGGACCACATTTTGAAAAAACAGAGGAACCAACTCGGAAGAAGAAGGCAACTTAGGCAGGGGAACCAAATGGACCATCTTAGAGAAACGATCACACACCACCCAAATGACAGACATCTTCTGAGAAACAGGAAGATCCGAAATAAAATCCATCGAGATGTGCGTCCAGGGCCTCTTCGGAATAGGCAAGGGCAACAACAATCCACTAGCCCGAGAACAACAAGGCTTGGCCCGAGCACAAACGTCACAAGACTGCACGAAGCCTCGCACATCTCGAGACAGGGAAGGCCACCAGAAGGACCTTGCCACCAAATCCCTGGTACCAAAGATTCCAGGATGACCTGCCAACGCAGAAGAATGAACCTCAGAAATGACTTTACTGGTCCAATCATCAGGAACAAACAGTCTACCAGGTGGGCAACGATCAGGTCTATCCGCCTGAAACTCCTGCAAGGCCCGCCGCAGGTCTGGAGAAACGGCAGACAATATCACTCCATCCTTAAGGATACCTGTAGGTTCAGAGTTACCAGGGGAGTCAGGCTCAAAACTCCTAGAAAGGGCATCCGCCTTAACATTCTTAGAACCCGGCAGGTAGGACACCACAAAATTAAACCGAGAGAAAAACAACGACCAGCGCGCCTGTCTAGGATTCAGGCGTCTGGCGGACTCAAGATAAATTAAATTTTTGTGGTCAGTCAATACCACCACCTGATGTCTAGCCCCCTCAAGCCAATGACGCCACTCCTCAAAAGCCCACTTCATGGCCAAAAGCTCCCGATTCCCAACATCATAATTCCGCTCGGCGGGCGAAAATTTACGCGAGAAAAAAGCACAAGGTCTCATCACGGAGCAATCGGAACTTCTCTGCGACAAAACCGCCCCAGCTCCGATTTCAGAAGCGTCGACCTCAACCTGAAAAGGAAGAGCAACATCAGGCTGACGCAACACAGGGGCGGAAGAAAAGCGGCGCTTAAGCTCCCGAAAGGCCTCCACAGCAGCAGGGGACCAATCAGCTACATCAGCACCCTTCTTAGTCAAATCAGTCAATGGTTTAACAACATCAGAAAAACCAGCAATAAATCGACGATAAAAGTTAGCAAAGCCCAAAAATTTCTGAAGACTCTTAAGAGAAGAGGGTTGCGTCCAATCACAAATAGCCTGAACCTTGACAGGATCCATCTCGATGGAAGAGGGGGAAAAAATATATCCCAAAAAGGAAATCTTTTGAACCCCAAAAACGCACTTAGAACCCTTCACACACAAAGAATTGGACCGCAAAACCTGAAAAACCCTCCTGACCTGCTGGACATGAGAGTCCCAGTCATCCGAAAAAATCAAAATATCATCCAGATACACAATCATAAATTTATCCAAATAATCACGGAAAATGTCATGCATAAAGGACTGAAAGACTGAAGGGGCATTTGAAAGACCAAAAGGCATCACCAAATACTCAAAGTGGCCCTCGGGCGTATTAAATGCGGTTTTCCACTCATCCCCCTGCTTAATTCGCACCAAATTATACGCCCCACGGAGATCTATCTTAGAGAACCACTTGGCCCCCTTTATGCGAGCAAACAAATCAGTCAGCAGTGGCAACGGATATTGATATTTAACCGTGATTTTATTCAAAAGCCGATAATCAATACACGGCCTCAAAGAGCCATCTTTCTTAGCCACAAAGAAAAAACCGGCTCCTAAGGGAGATGATGAAGGACGAATATGTCCCTTTTCCAAGGACTCCTTTATATATTCTCGCATAGCAGCATGTTCAGGCACAGACAGATTAAACAAACGACCCTTAGGGTATTTACTACCCGGAATCAAATCTATGGCACAATCGCACTCCCGGTGCGGAGGTAATGAACCAAGCTTAGGTTCTTCAAAAACGTCACGATATTCAGTCAAGAATTCAGGAATCTCAGAGGGAATAGATGATGAAATGGAAACCACAGGTACGTCCCCATGCGTCCCCTTACATCCCCAGCTTAACACAGACATAGCTTTCCAGTCAAGGACTGGGTTATGAGATTGCAGCCATGGCAATCCAAGCACCAACACATCATGTAGGTTATACAGCACAAGAAAGCGAATAATCTCCTGGTGATCCGGATTAATCCGCATAGTTACTTGTGTCCAGTATTGTGGTTTATTGCTAGCCAATGGGGTGGAGTCAATCCCCTTCAGGGGTATAGGAGTTTCAAGAGGCTCCAAATCATACCCACAGCGTTTGGCAAAGGACCAATCCATAAGACTCAAAGCGGCGCCAGAGTCGACATAGGCATCCGCGGTAATAGATGATAAAGAACAAATCAGGGTCACAGATAGAATAAACTTAGACTGTAAAGTGCCAATTGAAACAGACTTATCAAGCTTCTTAGTACGCTTAGAGCATGCTGATATAACGTGAGTTGAATCACCGCAATAGAAGCACAACCCATTTTTTCGTCTAAAATTCTGCCGTTCACTTCTGGACAGAATTCTATCACATTGCATATTCTCTGGCGTCTTCTCAGTAGACACCGCCAAATGGTGCACAGGTTTGCGCTCCCGCAGACGCCTATCGATCTGGATAGCCATTGTCATGGACTCATTCAGACCCGCAGGCACAGGGAACCCCACCATAACATCCTTAATGGCATCAGAGAGACCCTCTCTGAAATTCGCCGCCAGGGCGCACTCATTCCACTGAGTAAGCACAGCCCATTTACGAAATTTCTGGCAGTATATTTCAGCTTCGTCTTGCCCCTGAGATAGGGACATCAAGGCCTTTTCCGCCTGAAGTTCTGACTGGGGTTCCTCATAAAGCAACCCCAAGGCCAGAAAAAACGCATCCACATTGAGCAACGCAGGATCCCCTGGAGCCAATGCAAAAGCTTCCAATCCTGAGGGTCGCCCCGGAGCAAGGAAATCACAATCCTGACCTGCTGAGCAGGATCTCCAGCAGAGCGAGATTTCAGGGACAAAAACAACTTGCAATTATTTTTGAAATTTTGAAAGCAAGATCTATTCCCTGAGAAAAATTCAGGCAAAGGAATTCTAGGTTCAGATATAGGAACATGAATAACAAAATCTTGTAAATTTTGAACTTTCGTGGTGAGATTATTCAAACCTGCAGCTAAACTCTGAATATCCATTTTAAACAGGTGAACACAGAGCCATTCCAGGATATGAAGGAGAGAGAGAGAGAGAGAAAGGCTGCAATATAGGCAGACTTGCAAGAGATTCAATTACAAGCACACTCAGAACTGAAGGGGAAAAAAAAAAAAAAAAAATCTTCAGCAGACTTCTCTTTTCTCTCCTTTCTCTGTCAATTAATTTAACCCTTTCGGTGCGGGCCGGTCAAACTGTTATGGTTCTCAATGGCAAGAGAACATAGCCCAGCAAACATAAGAACTAGCTCTTGGAAGGATGGAAACTAAACTGACCATGAACTAAACCTGCCGCACAACTAACAGTAGCCGGGTAGCGTTTGCCTACGTTTTATCCCTAGACGCCCAGCGCCGGCCGGAGGACTAACTAATCCTGGCAGAGGAAAATATAGTCCTGGCTCACCTCTAGAGAAATTTCCCCGAAAGGCAGACAGAGGCCCCCACATATATTGGCGGTGATTTTAGATGAAATGACAAACGTAGTATGAAAATAGGTTTAGCAAAATTGAGGTCCGCTTACTAGATAGCAGGAAAACAGAAAGGGCACTTTCATGGTCAGCTGAATACCCTATCAAAATACCATCCTGAAATTACTTTAAGACTCTAGTATTAACTCATAACATCAGAGTGGCAATTTCAGATCACAAGAGCTTTCCAGACACAGAAACGAAACTACAGCTGTGAACTGGAACAAAATGCAAAAACAAACGAGGACTAAAGTCCAACTTAGCTGGAAGTTGTCTAGCAGCAGGAACATGCACAGAAAGGCTTCTGATTACAATGTTGACCGGCATGGAAGTGACAGAGGAGCAAGGCTAAATAGCGACTCCCACATCCTGATGGGAACAGGTGAACAGAGGGGATGATGCACACCAGTTCAATTCCACCAGTGGCCACCGGGGGAGCCCAAAATCCAATTTCACAACACAACTCCTCCTCATACCACACAACCCACTGACTTTTTTGGGTATTTACCTCCGGCTGCAGTCTTTCCTCCATTTGCTGTGAGGATCCTTCCTCAGCGTCATCTTGCAGGCAAACTCCTTCCAAAGCCTCAATTAGCTGCTCCTTGGAGTGTCCTTTAAAACGGGCTCCTACTTCACGGGCCTTTGATTGTAGGCTCCCCAAAGTCCAGTTCTTGTACTCTGCGGTGCTGGTTCCCGATGTTGGGCCATTGTCCTCCATTCCTTTTGCTCTGATCCCTCTGCTGCCAACCAGTTTGTGACGGGGTGTACGGCAGAGCAAGAAGGGACAACAGACCGAGGGACGATCCAACGAGATTTATTAAAGCAGGGAGCATACAATATCAAATATCCATAATGTCCTTCAAGTCCACGAGAAGTCCACAATAAGTCCAAGTAAAGAAACAGATCTGGAGGTGCTTTCCAGTAAATAAACGAAACAATAGTCCTTCCACGAGTCCAACAGAACAGATTCGGGGCACCTCCCGATAATTCTTGTGCCAGCTAACAAAGCAATAGTCCACACGAGTCCAAGGGATTCCAAAACCATCTCACGAATGACGAGATATGTCCTCAGCTCAAGTCTCACCCCTTTCGCTTCCGCAGTCACAGATGGACGTGGGGTCTTGCCTCAGCTAAGAATCCCCACTCCTTCTCCTTTAAGGATCAACTCACATCTGATCTCAAAAATAAGAATGGATTGTCTGAGCTCCTGGGATCCGCCCATGAAGGGGGGTAGGGGTCACACCTTCTATTCAATGGTTGGGTCCACCAGAAGATTCTAGACTGGTCGGCTCCGCTTAGTCTATCTAGTATGTACATTTGACTAGCCACCAGCTGTAAGGAAGAATGGCTATTCTTCACTAGTGGTGTTGACAAAGCTTAATTACATTATAGCTTAGGGCTGCAAGTATTGGGGGAAGGAGACATATTGTTACAGGTGAACTCCCAGCACAAGAAAATACATAAATTACAGCTAATAGAAACCAGAGAACAGTTACATACATCAAATGGCATACTATTCAAATACAGGACAGGGCAAAAGTACATATCATGACAGACGTCATCCTATGAAGATGGGAGGCCTCGGACCAGACCGCGATGCCCATCGTAACGGACCACCCGCCCAGGTGAGTATAATCTAACCTCTTTTTCTCATCTTTCAGGATACATCAGGGGCTTATCTACAGCATTACAGAATGCTGTAGATAAGCCCCTGATGCCGGTGAGCTTAGCTCACCTTCGATTTTGGGGTTGACAGGTTCCCTTTAAAGGAAACCTGTCAGCAAGTTTTATAAACTGAAGTAGTGGCATGTCCCTCCAAAAATAACACCTTTTTAGAAAGATCCAGTGTGATGCCATTTTTTTTATCGGGGACAAAAAACTTCACGGCCATACCACTACTTTAGCATAGGTATCTAGAAGAAAAAAACAGTCTATCAGTGAATGCTCTTCCACATAAACATGTAACCCAAAGAGAGAAATAGGAAGCAGTCGTTTAAGATGAAATGTAACAAATCTTTATTAAAAAAAATTTTTAAAAACAACTTCCAAAATTGAATAAATCAAAGTGAGAGGAAGATGCCAATATGCCACATAATACCAGGAAGCATACATCATCAATAAGACAGCAAAGTATGTATAACTGGGGGTAGAAGACACTAGTAGCAACCTAAGTTACCTCAGTGGATATATTAAATATAAGAGGCAACATTAGACAGGTGTAATATGGTTTCTAGATGCTTTAAAGTGCCAGTGCATCCATAAGGCAGCAAAATAGTTTATTACACTTGGGGCTGTTTAGTTTGGAAAAACGAAGACTAAGGGGTGATCTTATTTTAATGTATAAATATATGAGGGGACAGTACAAAGACCTTTCTGATGATCTTTTTAATCATAGACCTGAGACAGGGACAAGGGGGCATCCTCTACGTCTGGAGGAAAGAAGGTTTAAGCATAATAACAGACGCGGATTCTTTACTGTAAGAGCAGTGAGACTATGGAACTCTCTGCCATATGATGTTGTAATGAGTGATTTATTACTTAAATTTAAGAGGGGAATGGATGCCTTTCTTGAAAAGTATAATGTTACAGGGTATATACACTAGATTCCTTGATAGGGCGTTGAACCAGGGAACTAGTCTGACTGCCGTATGTGGAGTCGGGAAGGAATTTTTTTCCCCAATGTGGAGCTTACTCTTTGCCACATGGGTTTTTTTTTGCCTTCCTCTGGATCAACATGTTAGGGCATGTTAGGTTAGGCTATGGGTTGAACTAGATGGACTTAAAGTCTTCCTTCAACCTTAATAACTATGTAACTATGTAAAATATGTATAGCTGGAGGTAGCAGAAAAAAGTAGCAACACCTAAACGACAATAGCCAAAAGGTAAGTATACCATAAACCCTCAGTTGGTATATTAAATATAAGAGGCAACATGAGACAGGTGTGACATAGTTTTTTTGTGATTTAAAGCAGAGTGCTATAAACATAAAGAGGGATTCAGATCAAAGTGATGGTACAAAAAGACAAATGAATGTGAATGCCAACCAGAAATAATAAAGCTATGTTACACAAGAAAAGGTCTACAGGTAGTTATGAAATGGTATAGGTCACAGAATGTAAGACACACAAATCTCAAGATCCCAATGAAGTAAATGCTCCCGTATACAATGTGGTAGTAGCATGGAGAGGGGCCCTAATGCACTTTTCGCGTTTGGCTTTTTCAGGGGGTGTTTGTGTAAGGGGTGTGCAGGAGTTTTTATATACTGGTTTTATTGCCCCGCCAGTATGCGGCAGCGCGACAAAGATGCCAGAAGCCATGGGTTCAGCGTATGATGCGGCAGGTCCCCCCTACCTCTGCTGGAAACATAACTGATTTAATGAGCCATTCTCAGTTTCTGTATCGTCCATGTATACGTACACGTGCATGGCTTAATCTTTGAGACAAGCATTTGCTACTGGCAGGATCAACCAGCTACGAGGGCCGGAAGGGCAGCGTCAAAGAGACACGTGTCCATTGCAACTAGGGCGGGCCGGTCAACGGGAGTGCAAACCACTTCCAGCAGTGTACAACAGAGAGAAGGGAGCAGTCCACAGGTCCCAGGGGTGGAAGGAAGAGGATGGGGAGAGAGAGGAAAAGATCATAGTGTCCTAATATAGGATATAAATATAAGGAAGCATAAGTATAAGGTGCCAAGTGTAAAAGGAGACCAGCTCCTATATACATGGAGGAAAGGTGAATATTAAATTATATATATATATATATATATATATTATATATTAATATTCAAAAAAGCAGGCAGCACTCCGTTTTCAGAAAAATATGCAGGACTTTAATGAACCCACATGTCTCAGCGACGTTTCGGCTCAACTGAGCCTTTCTCAAGCCAGATGATTCCTCAATGTCCATAAGAGAGCTCCACTCTCTCTCACGTCTGTGGGCACACAGACCGTGCTATGTCCAGCACGTAGGCTCTCCAGCCTAAATGGTCTCTGTGTGTTGTTCAGGATGTCTGTCCCCACGTGGAACCGTCCAACACACAGGCCACTCTGCAGTGTCCATCCAGGACACATGTAAGTGTGTCCACCCTGACACACACCCACACACTCCCTAACTGCTACACACACCTCCTCACATAGGTGTAACCACACCCAGGTACCTGTCACATGGCTAGTCAGGTGAGCGTGACATCACCACAGGTCCTTACACACAAAACCATCTTACGCGTTCAGACACGCCTCTTTGGCTGGGTTTGTAGGTGACTGAACCCAGCCATCTCTCCAATCACCTGGAAGCCTTCCCAACGTAAACAAATCCCTCAGCAGTAGGTCTGCTTGAGCAAAACATACCCAGGCTCCATCACAGGGCCCCCCACCTTTGCGATACATACCATCAATTAATCACACGACCAGTCTCTATGCCACAATATATATATATATATATATATATATATATATAGAGAGAGAGAGAGAGAGACTCAAAAAAGAGGCAGCACTCCATACTGATGGTGAAACATGTGGCAGGTTTAATCGACCCACATAGCCGGGCGACGTTTCAGCTCAAACTGAGCCTTTTTCAAGCAGTGAGTAACCATACCTGTGGCCTATTTATATGTGCTTCAACAAGTGTTACATTAAAATCCATTATACTATACATTTCATAAACAATAAAAGGATTTACACATTACTGATCCAATATAAGTGTGAAGTGCCTATACAAAGTGCTTAGTGCTTATGTGCAATGACATTTAGAGTATCTGCTACTCATCAGGCAGTCCAGCTTACAGATCCACTGTTTTTATCATAATTGGCTCCTTATTATTAGGTAATTTGGTATTTAATACTATAGTTTTATTACACTCACCTATGGCCGTTGGTGGGCTCATGGAGGACGCTATATTAGGAAGTCAGCGTTTCCTGTTTCACACTGCGCATGTCTGGGTTACATCATCAAGCCAGGAAGTCTCATAGCCCAATCACATGCAACGTGTGGCAATTTACACACGGTGCATGCGCAGTAGCGTCTACTGACGCCATATTGGTAGTGGCTAACAATTTAATTTGCAGCGCTGTAACTAGATACTGGCGCTTTCATAACCATGCACAGTTCAAGCAAGGAAGCGCTGTGCGTGTCCAACGGCACTGCGTGTGTGCACCAGCGCTGAAGAAAGCCACAATAATATTAATTATATAACTTATGGGGGTGCTGTCGTCGTCATGGACAAGGCTATGTATATGGCTGAGATAAATAGACAATTGGCTGATGGGGAGGTATACCAGAGGATGGATGGAGATCCTAAATTTGGTATAAGTAAAGAGATAGAGACCTGTCTGAAAGAAGCATTGGGTATGCATATAATAGACCAAAAGTTGTATGAGTACTTAATGGTTGAAACCCCTAGAACACCAACGATTTATGTGATCCCTAAAATACATAAGAGGTTGGATAACCCGCCAGGACGTCCTATAATTGCAGGCGTGGGGTCAATATTTAATAATATGGGTATATTTTTGGACAAAATTCTAAACTCTATTGTGAAACAGGGTAAATCATATATAAGGGATACAACCGACATTCTGATAAAATTGGAAGAGATAAAATTGAGTGAAGAGGTAATCATGGCGTCATTTGACATTGTTTCTCTTTACACGTCTATTGACCACAAGAGAGGTTTGAGTGCAATTAAAAAGAAATTAGAGCTGGCTGGTTATACGCAAGAGGGTAGTAATTTTGCATTGAGGTTGTTGGAAATAATCTTGACAAGAAACTATTTTCTGTTTGGGGATATTTTTTATACTCAAAAGAGAGGTACGGCCATGGGGGCCAATATGGCCCCTTCATATGCAAATTTGACCATGGAGGTCATGGAGGAGGACCTCGTCTATGTGTCCCACCACTTCCAATATGTCAAGGCGTGGTGGAGATACATAGACGATGTCTTCCTCCTATGGACTGGAACGGGTGAGATGCTCAATGATTTTTATCAATATCTAAACACCATAGATGAAACCATTAAATTCACACTAGTGTCATCGACCAAGGAGATACAATTCCTAGATGTTATGATTCTTCAGGAGAACAAGGAGTTGATCACTAAACTCTTTGTTAAAAAAACTGATAAGAACAATTTGCTAGCATATGATAGTCAACATCCTCGTAAAATGGTTGAATCTATACCGTTAAGCCAACTGTTAAGGGTACGCCGAATTGTAAAAAGGGAGGAAGATGTGGATGAAGCATTAGAACTATTAATAAAAATATTTAGAGAGAGAGGGTACCCAAAAAGAGTATTGGTTTCAGCGAAAGCAGAAGTAAAGAGAAAAGAAAGGAAGGCATTGATCTTGAAATCTACGAATAAGGAGAAAAAAATAAGTAACAGGGTCCCATTTGTCAGCACATATGTAGAGGAAAGCAGAGAGGTGACCAAAATTATTTCAAAACATTGGGGTATGTTGGGTAGGTGTCATCCTGGAATTGGTGAGTTTACTAAGCCACCGCTTTACTCGTATAAAAGGAGTAAAAATATTGGAGACTATTTGATTAGATCCGATATTGGATCTGTAGTGGGTAACCAACAATTGACTATGACAGGCAAAAAAAGAAGGGGGTGCTTTCCCTGTTTATCCTGTGTTAACTGTTCGCACATAATAAAGGGTTCCACATTTGAACATCCGGAAACAGGTAAAGTCTATCAAATAAAAGAATTTGTGACATGTGACACAGACCATGTAATATATCTCCTATCGTGTCCGTGTAACCTATGGTACATAGGGGAGACAACATGTGCATTTAAGGTTCGGATGAACCAGCACAGGTATACGATTCGGAAAAAAAGAAAAGATCTCCCGGTACCCAAACATTTTGTAGAAAGTAACCATCAGGAGAAAGATTTAAAATTTAGGATAATTGATACGGTCCCAATTCAGAGGAGGGGAGGAAACAGAGAACAAATTTTAAAAAAGAAAGAGCTCAAGTGGATTTATGAGCTCAAAACACTTAAACCAAAGGGTTTAAATGTAGATTATAATATACACACGGTGTTTTAGGGGGAGTATGTCAAACTTATCCTGTATGAGTGTAATGTATATCCTGATGTTTTTAACGTTTAAATTTTTATATAATTGTTATGTATTTTCTGCTCCTCAGATGGTAGTCCAGAGAATTTATCATGAAGGCTGGGATAGTGGCACATGGAGGACGATAATTCATCTTTTTTACATCCTACAGGTCCTTCTCAAAAAATTAGCATATAGTGTTACATTTCATTATTTACCATAATGTAATGATTACAATTAAACTTTCATATATTATAGATTCATTATCCACCAACTGAAATTTGTCAGGTCTTTTATTGTTTTAATACTGATGATTTTGGCATACAACTCCTGATAACCCAAAAAACCTGTCTCAATAAATTAGCATATCAAGAAAAGGTTCTCTAAACGACCTATTACCCTAATCTTCTGAATCAACTAATTAACTCTAAACACATGCAAAAGATACCTGAGGCTTTTAAAAACTCCCTGCCTGGTTCATTACTCAAAACCCCCATCATGGGTAAGACTAGCGACCTGACAGATGTCAAGAAGGCCATCATTGACACCCTCAAGCAGGAGGGTAAGACCCAGAAAGAAATTTCTCAACAAATAGGCTGTTCCCAGAGTGCTGTATCAAGGCACCTCAATGGTAAGTCTGTTGGAAGGAAACAATGTGGCAGAAAACGCTGTACAACGAGAAGAGGTGACCGGACCCTGAGGAAGATTGTGGAGAAGGACCGATTCCAGACCTTGGGGAACCTGAGGAAGCAGTGGACTGAGTCTGGTGTGGAAACATCCAGAGCCACCGTGCACAGGCGTGTGCAGGAAATGGGCTACAGGTGCCGCATTCCCCAGGTAAAGCCACTTTTGAACCATAAACAGCGGCAGAAGCGCCTGACCTGGGCTACAGAGAAGCAGCACTGGACTGTTGCTAAGTGGTCCCAAGTACTTTTTTCTGATGAAAGCAAATTTTGCATGTCATTCGGAAATCAAGGTGCCAGAGTCTGGAGGAAGACTGGGGAGAAGGAAATGCCAAAATGCATTGCAGTCCAGTGTCAAGTACCCACAGTCAGTGATGGTGTGGGGTGCCATGTCAGCTGCTGGTGTTGGTCCACTGTGTTTCATCAAGGGCAGGGTCAATGCAGCTAGCTATCAGGAGATTTTGGAGCACTTCATGCTTCCATCGGCTGAAATGCTTTATGGAGATGAAGATTTCATTTTTCAGCACGACCTGGCACCTGCTCACAGTGCCAAAACCACTGGTAAATGGTTTACTGACCATGGTATTACTGTGCTCAATTGGCCTGCCAACTCTCCTGACCTGAACCCCATAGAGAATCTGTGGGATATTGTGAAGAGAAAGTTGAGAGACGCAAGACCCAACACTCTGGATGAGCTTAAGGCCGCTATTGAAGCATCCTGGGCCTCCATAACATCTCAGCAGTGTCACAGGCTGATTGCCTCCATGCCACGCCGCATTGAAGCAGTCATTTCTGCCAAAGGATTCCCGACCAAGTATTGAGTGCATAACTGAACATTATTATTTGATGGTTTTTTTGTTTGTTATTAAAAAACACTTTTATTTGATTGGACGGGTGAAATATGCTAATTTATTGAGACAGGTTTTTTGGGTTTTCAGGAGTTGTAGGCCAAAATCATCAGTATTAAAACAATAAAAGACCTGACAAATTTCAGTTGGTGGATAATGAATCTATAATATATGAAAGTTTAATTGTAATCATTACATTATGGTAAATAATGAAATTTAACACTATATGCTAATTTTTTGAGAAGGACCTGTATATACGCTTTTTTATGTATTTTTTGTATCACCAGTGGACACTGTTTGCGGCCACATAGAGATATTTATGACATTTGAATTATTTGAAATATTGATTGGATGAGTCACCTAATTGCATTAATAAAATAACAAATATAAAATAATTGACTGGTGTAATTAATGGGATATCAGGACTTAGTTCCTTAACTTATATTATGATCACAAGGGACTAGTCCCTAATGTATTAGGGGCGCTAGGCGTTATAAGTCTATAATGTAGACATCTATATGACTACTATACAACTTTATATGGAACATTGTCCCTTACAATCTCCCTGGTCACACAACAAAATAAGCTATAAGAGTTTGGTGTATGTATATTATATGGAGGTCAAGACTGCAACGCTTTGGTCCGGAGGGACAAATGAGGGGCAGGTTGACTCCATTGGTGCATGGGAGCTGTATAGTTTATATGGTTACCCAGGCAACCAAGATATACTTTCACACCATTATTTTAAATACTTATATTCTTTAAATTTGCTTAAGAAAGATTATAATTAATAATTAAAAATTAAATTATCTTTATAAAGAATTAGAGTGACTGATCTGATCTATCAGTTTCAATTAAAGGACTGTGTGTTGGTCAAAATGTGGCGATATGACAGAACCTATGGTGATATAATTCTTCTAATCTGATGCCTGCTACTTAGCAGATGTAGATATCAATAAGTTATATAATTAATATTATTGTGGCTTTCTTCAGCGCTGGTGCACACACGCAGTGCCGTTGGACACGCACAGCGCTTCCTTGCTTGAACTGTGCATGGTTATGAAAGCGCCAGTATCTAGTTACAGCGCTGCAAATTAAATTGTTAGCCACTACCAATATGGCGTCAGTAGACGCTACTGCGCATGCGCCGTGTGTAAATTGCCACACGTTGCATGTGATTGGGCTATGAGACTTCCTGGCTTGATGATGTAACCCAGACATGCGCAGTGTGAAACAGGGAACGCCGACTTCCTAATATAGCGTCCTCCATGAGCCCACCAACGGCCATAGGTGAGTGTAATAAAACTATAGTATTAAATACCAAATTACCTAATAATAAGGAGCCAATTATGATAAAAACAGTGGATCTGTAAGCTGGACTGCCTGATGAGTAGCAGATACTCTAAATGTCATTGCACATAAGCACTAAGCACTTTGTATAGGCACTTCACACTTATATTGGATCAGTAATGTGTAAATCCTTTTATTGTTTATGAAATGTATAGTATAATGGATTTTAATGTAACACTTGTTGAAGCACATATAAATAGGCCACAGGTATGGTTACTCACTGCTTGAAAAAGGCTCAGTTTGAGCTGAAACGTCGCCCGGCTATGTGGGTCGATTAAACCTGCCACATGTTTCACCATCAGTATGGAGTGCTGCCTCTTTTTTGAGTCTCTGTGAATCTGCAGTAATCGTTGGACTGATTACCTGAGGCTTTGCACCCGAAGATAAGTACCTATGTGGTGCTGTTCCTTTTTTTCTTATTATATATATATATATATATATATATATATATATATATATATATATATATATACACTCACCGGCCACTTTATTAGGTACACCATGCTAGTAACGGGTTGGACCCCCTTTTGCCTTCAGAACTGCCTCAATTCTTCGTGGCATAGATTCAACAAGGTGCTGGAAGCATTCCTCAGATATTTTGGTCCATATTGACATGATGGCATCACACAGTTGCCGCAGATTTGTCGGCTGCACATCCCAAAGATGCTCCATACAAGGCAGGATGGATCCATGCTTTCATGTTGTTTACGCCAAATTCTGACCCTACCATCCGAATGTCGCAGCAGAAATCGAGACTCATCAGACCAAGCAACGTTTTTCCAATCTTCTACTGTCCAATTTCGATGAGCTTGTACAAATTGTAGCCTCAGTTTCCTGTTCTTAGCTGAAAGGAGTGGTACCCGGTGTGGTCTTCTGCTGCTGTAGCCCATCTGCCTCAAAGTTCGACGCACTGTGCGTTCAGAGATGCTCTTAGGCCTACCTTGGTTGTAACGGGTGGCGATTTGAGTCACTGTTGCCTTTCTATCAGCTCGAACCAGTCTGCCCATTCTCCTCTGACCTCTGGCATCAACAAGGCATTTCCGCCCACAGAACTGCCGCTCACTGGATTTTTTTTCTTTTTCGGACCATTCTCTGTAAACCCTAGAGATGGTTGTGCGTGAAAATCCCAGTAGATCAGCAGTTTCTGAAATACTCAGACCAGCCCTTCTGGCACCAACAACCATGCCACGTTCAAAGGCACTCAAATCACCTTTCTTCCCCATACTGATGCTCGGTTTGAACTGCAGGAGATTGTCTTGACCATGTCTACATGCCTAAATGCACTGAGTTGCCGCCATGTGATTGGCTGATTAGAAATTAAGTGTTAACAAGAAGTTGGACAGGTGTACCTAATAAAGTGGCCGGTGAGTGTATATATAGTATATCTGTTGTAGCCATTTTCCCAACTTAGGGGTCACTGCTCCAAGTGTTCCTGTCACCACTGGAATCGAATCACTGTTGCGTTCACCTTCCACATTTTCTCCAATTCTCTTTTGAGGTCCTGGTATTTCTCCTGCGTCTCATATTCCTTCTTTCTGATGTTGCTGTCACTTGGCACTGCCACATTTATTATCATTACTGTCTTCAGATCCTTGTCTACTATCACAGTGTCTGGTTGGTTAGCCAACACCTGCTTATCCGCCTGGATCTTTGAAGTCCCACAGGATTTTATTTTAGTATGTATCCACTATGTAACATTCAGCTCCATCATGGTCTCAAAGGAGACAGAGAGGGAACAACTCACTATCTAAAAAAGTGTGGAGAAGGAAAATATACCATCCATATAAAGTTGTTGGTGAAGAGTGAACACATAAAGGGCAAGTGCATAACAGCGGTATATACGGTAATAATAGAACATATATAGGGGGTCCTGTAACCATGACAGGCATATGTGAAATTAGTGTAAAATATTATTTAAAAAAAATGAAATAAAATATATAAACAGCATGTAAAGCGCAGAATTTGTTTCCAACAGTTAGGCTATGTGCACACGTTGCAGATTTTCCTGCGGATTTTTCTGCACTAAAAACCGCAGATCTTGGCAGAAAACGCAGGTGCAGTTTTTGTGCGTTTTTGGTGCGGTTTCTGAATGGGTTTTTAGTGCGGTTTTTAATGCGGTTTTCTGTGCAGATTGTCTGTGTGTCTCCAATTTCACCCAATCTGCAGGGACAGGGGGAGTGGTACTTCAGCCCAGGGGGGTGGCTTCACCCCCTGTGGCTACGATCGCTCTGATTGGCTGTTGAAAGTGAAACAGCCAATCAGAGCGATTTGTAATATTTCACCTATGAAAATGGTGAAATATTACAATCCAGCCATGGCCGATGCTGCAATATCATCGGCCATGGCTGGTAAACCTAATCTGCCCCCCACCACCGCCACCGATCGCCTCCCCAGTCCTCCTTCTGCCCCGTACTGTGGTCCGCTCCCCTCCGTCAACCTGTCCGCTCCCCCCGTGCTTCCATCCACCCACCCGTGCTCCAATCCCCCCCCAGTGCTCCGATCTCCCCCCCCTCATACTTACCGAGCCTCGCGGTGTCCGTCCGTCTTCTTCATGGGCGCCGCCATCTTCCAAAATGGCGGGCGCATGCGCAGTGCGCCCGACGAATCTGCCATCGGGCAGATTCGTTATAGGTACATTTTGATCACTGTGATAAAACCTATCACAGTGATCAAAATAAAAAAAATAGTAAATAAATCCCCCCTTTATCACCCCCATAGGTAGGGACAATAATAAAAATAAAGAAAAAAAATGTTTTTTTTTCTTCTAGGGTTAGGGTTAGGGTTAGGGTTTTAGGGTTAGGGTGTTAGGGTTGGGGGTTCAAAGTGCTCACCACACATCTAGATAAGTTCTTTGGGGGGTCTAGTTTCCAAAATGGGGTCACTTGTGGGGGGTTTCTACTGTTTTGGCACATCAGGCTAGGAATATTAACCCACAGCTGTCTGCGTAGCCTTTCTGGCTCTAAAATATAGGGGGCCCCGAAAAAAAATTGCGTAGGGTCCCCCTATATTTTTATGCCAGAAAGGCTAGGCAGACAGCTGTGGGCCAATATTTGTGGTCTGGGAAGGGGTTAAAATACCCCTGGCTGTTCCCAGGCCATGAATATTAAGCCCACAGCTGTCTGCGTAGCCTTTCTGGCTCTCAAATATAGGAAGAGCCCCCCAAAAAAAGTGTTGGGGTCCCCCTATATTTTGAGGCCAGAAAGGCTACGCAGACAGCCTTGGGCTTAAATTCATAGCCTAGGAAAGGGGCCATGGATATTTGCCCCCCCCCTGGCTACAAATAGAAGCCCGCAGCCGTCCCAGAAAAGGCACATCTAAAAGATGCGCCGATTCCGGCACTTAGCCCCTCTCTTCCCACTCCCGTGTAGCGGTGGGATATGGGGTAATGAGGGGTTAATGCCACCTTGCTATTGTAAGGTGGCATTAAGCCCGGTTAATAATGGAGAGGCGTCAATAAGATGCCTATCCATTATTAATCCTATGAAAGGGTTAAAAAAAAACACACACTAGAAAAAATTATTTTAATGAAATAATGACACCCACTTTTTGACCATTTTTTTATTTAACTCTCAATCCACTAGAAGACCCTCGACCTGAAAAAGAAGTAAAAAAAGAAACCAAATTCATACTCCCTGGCCCTGTCTGCAGAAATCCATCGAGGGTCCCACGAAGATCTGCCATGGAGAGCAGACACATCCAGAAATGTGTCTGCTCTCCACGGCTGCAGCAACACACTGACAGGAGCTATGGCTCCTGTCGGTGTGTTACTGCGCATGCGCGAGAGTTTACCGGCGTTCATTGACCCCGGTACTCTCGCTTTACGGTAGTGCTGCGTGGGAAAGTTCACACGCAGCTGTACTGCCGTAAACAGAGAAGCCGGCGCCATTGAACTCCGGAACAGTACGCGATACACTGCTAGGAGCTTCGCTCCTAGTAGTGTATCGCCGGAGAGCAGGCGATCGGCGTGGTACACTCGGTTTTGGATTCTGCAGACAGGGAGTATGGATTTGCTTTTTTTGGGGGGGATTTTTTTCTAGGGGCGAGGGCTTCGCGTACCTGTATGTGCTGTATGGTGAGTATATACTCTATGTTATGTGTTGTATGTACTGTGTGTCATGTATGTTACGTTTATTGTATGTGTATTGTATGTGTTATGTATTTTGTGTTACTTACAATTGTGCTAAGTCGCCGGACACAGGGACAACTCTCCCATCCTAATACCGGATGGGAGTAGTAATCCCATACGGCGATTTAGCACAATTGGGTGGCACTATCGTCGCATGGGGACACACACACACACAGACAGACGCACACACACAGACTTTACACGCGTACACAGACACACACAGACAGACGCATACACACAGACTTCACACACATATACACAGACACAGATACACACACATACATACCAAATCGATCAAACGACCGACATCGATTCCCATGCGACGATATGCCTCCATGATGACAGCCACACTCCGCCCACGCACTTCCTCCCGCTTCCCCGCACTTCCTGCTGCAGCGGTTTCTACACCCAAAACCGCAGAAAACCCGCAGATATTTTTTAATCTGCGGGTTTTACTGCGGGTTTGACCCTCACAATGGAGGTCTATGGGTGCAGAACCGCTGCAGTTCCGCAGAAAGAAGTGACATGCTGCGGAATGTAAACCGCTGCGTTTCTGCGTGTTTTTTTCTGCAGCATGTGCATAGCGGTTTCCGGTTTCCATAGGTTTACATGTAAATGTAAGCGCAATGGAAACTGCTGCGGATCCGCAGCGGCAAAATCGCTGCGGTTCCGCGGTAAAAACCGCAACGTGTGAACATGGCCTTAAAGTCCCAGTGACCAATGGCCACATAGTATAAAATTCATTAACACATGATACAATTTTTCAGCACATAAAAAAAGATACATGAAGTATGTGGTAATGACCTAGAGAATTCAAGGGCACTACAGAAAAGATGGGTAAACTAGAGAAGAAATCTGTTGGTGTGTAGCGCATACATCAGCAACAAAACAAAAGGACAAAGCCAAAAGGGAGGAAATGGTACATGTGAAGACCAGAAGGACCCTCAGAGGAAGACTGTAACATGATCCAACAGCCACTTGTAATAATGGATACATGTGATGTGCAGTGCAGCGCAGCTTGCATAGAAAATAAATAGTGAGAAATTAAAACAACATATACAGTCATGGCTAAAAGTATTCACACCCCTGCAATTCTGTCAGATAATACTCAGTTTCTTCCTGAAACTGATTGCAAACACAAATTCTTTGGTATTATTATCTTCATTTAATTTGTCTTAAATGAAAAAAACACAAAAAGAATTGTTCTAAAGCCAAGTTGGATATAATTCCACACCAAACATAAAAAAGGGGGTGGACAAAAGTATTGGCACTGTTCGAAAAATCATGTGATGCTTCTCTAATTTGTGTAATTAACAGCACCTGTAACTTACCTGTGGCACCTAACAGGTGTTGGCAATAACTAAATCACACTTGCAGCCAGTTGACATGGATTAATGTTGACTCAACCTCTGTCCTGTGTCCTTGTGGGTACCACATTGAGCATGGAGAAAAGAAGACCAAAGAACTGTCTGATGACTTGAGAAACCAAATTGTGAGGAAGCATGAGCAATCTCAAGGCTACAAGTCCATCTCCAAAGACCTGAATGTTCCTGTGTCTACCGTGTACTGTGTCATCAAAAAGTTTAAAGCCCATGGCCCTGTGGCTAACCTCCCTAGATGTGGACGGAAAAGAAAAATTGACAAGAGATTTCAACGCAAGATTGTGCGGATGTTGGATAAAGAACCTTGACTAACATCCAACCAAGTTCAAGCTGCCCTGCAGTCCGAGGGTACAACAGTGTCAACCCTTACTATCCATTGGCGTCTGAATGAAAAGGGACTGTATGGTAGGAAACCCAGGAAGACCCCACTTCTTACCCCGAGACATAAAAAAGCCAGGCTGGAGTTTGCCAAAACTTACCTGAAAAAGCCTAAAACGTTTTGGAAGAATGTTCTCTGGTCAGATGAGACAAAAGTAGAGCTTTTTGGGCAAAGGCATCAACATAGAGTTTACAGGAGAAAAAAAGAGGCATTCAAAGAAAAGAACACGGTCCCTACAGTCAAACATGGCGGAGGTTCTCTCCTTGACCGATAGGCCTTTCTCTAACCTTTTCTGATCACGCGTGTTTGTCCTGAGGAAAAAGTAAGACAAGTCGAAACAAAGTCAAACATTGCGAAGGTTCCCTGATGTTTTGGGGTTGCTTTGCTGCCTCTGGCACTGGACTGCTTGACCGTGTGCATGGCATATGAAGTCTGAAGACTACCAACCAATTTTGCAGCATAATGTAGGGCCCAGTGTGAGAAAGCTGAGTCTCCCTCAGAGGTCATGGGTCTTCCAGCAGGACAATGACCCATATACACTTCAAAAAGCACTAGAAAATGGTTTGTGAGAAATCACTGGAGACTTCTAAGGTGGCCAGCAATGAATCCAGACCTGAATCCCATAGAAAACCTGTGGAGAGATCTAAAAATGGCAGTTTGGAGAAGGCACCCTTCAAATATCAGGGACCTGGAGCAGTTTGCCAAAGAAGAATGGTCTAAAATTCCAGCAGAGCATTGTAAGAAACTCATTGATGGTTACCCGAAGCGGTTGGTCGCAGTTATTTTGGCTAAAGGTTGTGCAACCAAGTATTAGGCTGAGGGTGCCAATACTTTTGTGTGGCCCATTTTTGGAGTTTTGTGTGAAATGATCAATGTTTTGCTTTTTGCTTCATTCTCTTTTGTGGTTTTTAATTTAAGACAAATTAAATGAAGATAATAATACCAAAGAATTTGTGTTTGCAATCATTTTCAGGAAAAAACTGAGTATTATCTGACAGAATTGCGGGGGTGTGAATACTTTTGGCCATGACTGTACCTTTAGGCTATTGTCATTTAGGTGTTGCTGGTTTTCTCTGCTGCCTCCAGCTATACATATTTTGCTGCCTTGTGGATTAGCTGGCACTTTAAATCGTATAGAAACCATATTACACCTGTCTAATGCTGTTTCATGTACCCACTGGGGATTTATGGTATACTTATTAGTGTATGTATAGTATATGCTATTGTCACTTAGGTTGCTATTTGTCTCTGTAAGGCCGGTTTCACATTTGCGGTTGTGTCCGCAGCGTTTCTTCCGCAAATATCCGCATGCGTTGTATATTCCTATATTTAACATTAGGGACGCATGCGTCTGCGATCGTTTGCTTTTTGCCACGTTTGACGATGCATGCGTCGTTTCGTCGTCTGCGGTTTGGCGCGGTAAATGCTACATGTAGTAATTTTAGAGGCGTCAATTTGCCGCCTAGAAACGTATGCGGTCGATTGCGAAAGGAATGCGCTAAAAAAAACGCATTGCTGTCTATGCGTTCACAAGCACATGTGTTTGCTTGCGTTCGTGAACGCATGTGTTGCACCAGAGAAAAACATGTCTAGACACTGATAAGCCACCCCCCATATACAAGGTGATAAAGGGAGGGAGTGGACGTTTGCAGGTCACTACTCAGCAGACAGCCAAGCAGAGCAGACAGACCAAAGCACCTTGGAGGAAACAAGCCTCTGAACAATGTGAGTATATCCTAGCCAATGCCTTTATTTTCTATTTTCTGTCTCTACATGTCCTAATTTCTGCCATTTCTTTCTTTCTGCATGCATCAGAATGTCTTCTTCTTCTGATGAGGAGCAACTTACTGGGCCTTCTGAAGCGGAACATGTCAGTGAAGTGAGTACTCACCTCCTCAGATTGGTAAGTATTCACTGTCACATCTACACATATGACAATTTTTGTTTTTCATTTTTTTAGAGCACTTCTACTGCGGCAGAGACTGGGCAGGAGCAGCGGAGTCAGGGTCGGGTGGCAAGGCGGCAGCATGTACGTATACAAGCTGATTGTTTACTGTATCCTCACTTTAGTATTCTTGAATCTTCCTTTCTTTACATTCCTATTTCTTTACATTTTTCTTCTGGAATCCTTTTGTATCTTGACTTTCCTTATTCATGCCATTTCTCAGCCTCTGTTTTCTTTCTTTTCCTTATGTTAATGTATCCAACATTAATGTCTTTATTTAATTTTTAGGTTCTAGAACGGGATGAAGACCTCATAGAAAATGACCTCCTCATCTCCCTGGTCCAGGAGCGAGTCCCGTTGTGGGACACCCGGGTTCCACAGCACTCGGACAACGTGACGATCCGGCGCCTATGGATTGAGGTGGCCAAAACGATGTGGGATGGCTGGAACAACGCCCGGACTTGGGTCCGAAATGCATTTGGTAAGTATTGCAATGCAGTGTGAAGCAGCAGAGACCTTGGCCGTGCTCACACAACTGTGTGTGATGAGAGAAACTCTCAGGAGTTTCTCTCATCACACACAGTTGTGTGAGCATGGCCAAAAGTCCATTGTATGACCATTATGTTTTGTTTTTTTAACAGTGGCCAGAGTCAAAACACGTTGGCGTTCGATGAAGGACCGCTTCAACAAGGACCTGCGTCAAGAGAGCCGTGTTCCCAGTGGTTCAGGAGCAAGGATCCGAAAGTACAAATACCATCGCGTTCTGGCATTTGTAAGACCGGTCCTTGCCCAGAGAACGTAAGTATTTCTCCCGTGCATTAGGTTGTGTTGTATTGCCATAATCTGTATGTTTCTATTCCACAGGAGTTGGCGTCTGGTTAATTTTTGGTATTAATTTTTTTTTTCCTTTTTTCACAGCACATGGAACAGCACTGTTGGCCCAGGTTCTGGAGCGGTCCCTCATCAGACAGCCACAGATCCGTCCCAGCCATCCAGCAGCGCTGCAGCAAGAGGGCCTGCCACGCAAACTGGAGACCAGGAAGCTGGACCATCAGGTCTTCCCCTTTCCCAGTCATCTGCCATTGCCCCCTTTTTTTTGGGCTCCTCCCTGCAGCGGCAGAGGGCATCGGACAGGTCACTCATGCCCGAGTTTTTGCACTTGAGCTTGGTTTTTCGCGAAGGACTCAAGGCTTTGGGTGACTGAATGGATATTTCCCTTAGCCACATGAATACACGTATCCAGGAGGTCACCAAAAGCCTTGACCAAGTAAAAGCCGACCTCCAGAGGCCAGCACATCATTTTTTTATTTTTTTTTTGTAAATCAAGTTTATTATGAAAATTCACATATAATGATACATTGCAAGTTGAGATAGTAGCAAATGAAATCAGCTAGAAATAACATGCCATATTCTCAATATTATATCCGTGAAGAAAAAAGCAAAGAAAATACAATAAACTCATCCGTACAATTCCATGTATTATCTTCTTCATCTTTTTAACATATTGAAGCTAATCTGATAACTGTTCAAAGAGAATCAGGGATCACAAGTAGGTTCCCGGGTGTCACTCAGGAACATTCCGTCTGCTGACCTTATTATTGCATATTACCATTACTGGCAGAATGCATGGTCATTAAGAGTCCAATTTACCCAAAACTATTAACTAGTTTGAATGTGTCGTTAAAATAGGGTAACCAATTAGTATCCTACTTATAAGTATACTGTAACATTAACCATTTTAATGAATAAAAAAGAAAGGTGAAAAGTGAAGGGGGACAGAAAAAGACTAGACAAGAGGGGGAAGGAGGGCACGGCTTCCGCTATCCTGTTTAACTCAGCTTGTAGTTAATGCTAATGTAAGTCTGCTCACCACTCAGGAGTCACATGCCCAAAGGCTTCAACATAATCATTATCCAAGGGGTCCATATGCTCAGCACTTTGTCCAGAGTTCCCGTGTCCTGACCTATCAGCTACTCCATTCTAAAGATGTGGTTAAGTTCCACCACAAGTTCAGATCTAGAGGGGATATTTGATTGCTTCCAGTAACGGGGTATCAGATTGCGTGCAGCTGTCAATAAATGTCTGAGAAGGCCTCTCTTAAACCTGGCTATGGGTAGATCACAAATAGAAAGTAAAGCCACCTCCATTGTGGGTCGGACCTTATGAAGAGATAATTTATTATTGAGATCAAAGACGTCTTCCCAAAATCCTCTAATGTGTGGACAGGACCACCAGATATGTGAATATGTTCCCATCTCCTTCCAACATCTCCAGCAAGTATCTGGAGTATTGGGGAACATTACATGTATACTGTCTGGGCATCTGTACCAACGAGACAGAATTCTGTAGCTCCTCTCCTGATAATTTGCACATAATGAGAATCTGAACGAGGAAAAGGCTAACATATTAAACACCTTCTTCTCCACGGTATTCACGGTGGAAAATGAAATGCTAGGTGAAATCCCAAGAAACAATGAAAACCCTATATTAAGGGTCACCAATCTAACCCAAGAAGAGGTGCGAAACCGGCTAAATAAGATTAAAATAGATAAATCTCCGGGTCCGGATGGCATACACCCACGAGTACTAAGAGAACTAAGTAATGTAATAGATAAACCATTATTTCTTATTTTTAGGGACTCTATAGCGACGGGGTCTGTTCCGCAGGACTGGCGCATAGCAAATGTGGTGCCAATATTCAAAAAGGGCTCTAAAAGTGAACCTGGAAATTATAGGCCAGTAAGTCTAACCTCTATTGTTGGTAAAATATTTGAAGGGTTTCTGAAGGATGTTATTCTGGATTATCTCAATGAGAATAACTGTTTAACTCCATATCAGCATGGGTTTATGAGAAATCGCTCATGTCAAACCAATCTAATCAGTTTTTATGAAGAGGTAAGCTATAGGCTAGACCACGGTGAGTCATTGGACGTGGTATATCTCGATTTCTCCAAAGCCTTTGATACCGTACCGCACAAGAGGTTGGTACACAAAATGAGAATGCTTGGTCTGGGGAAAAATGTGTGTAAATGGGTTAGTAACTGGCTTAGTGATAGAAAGCAGAGGGTGGTTATAAATGGTATAGTCTCTAACTGGGTCGCTGTGACCAGTGGGGTACCGCAGGGGTCGGTATTGGGACCTGTTCTCTTCAACATATTCATTAATGATCTGGTAGAAGGTTTACACAGTAAAATATTGATATTTGCAGATGATACAAAACTATGTAAAGCAGTTAATACAAGAGAAGATAGTATTCTGCTACAGATGGATCTGGATAAGTTGGAAACTTTGGCTGAAAGGTGGCAGATGAGGTTTAACAATGATAAATGTAAGGTTATACACATGGGAAGAAGGAATCAATATCACCATTACACACTGAACGGGAAACCACTGGGTAAATCTGACAGGGAGAAGGACTTGGGGATCCTAGTTAATGATAAACTTGCCTGGAGCAGCCAGTGCCAGGCAGCGGCTGCCAAAGCAAACAGGATCATGGGGTGCATTAAAAGAGGTCTGGATACACATGATGAGAGCATTATACTGCCTCTGTACAAATCCCTAGTTAGACCGCACATGGAGTACTGTGTCCAGTTTTGGGCACCGGTGCTCAGGAAGGATATAATGGAACTAGAGAGAGTACAAAGGAGGGCAACAAAGTTAATAAAGGGGATGGGAGAACTGCAATACCCAGATAGATTAGCGAAATTAGGATTATTTAGTCTAGAAAAAAGACGACTGAGGGGCGATCTAATAACCATGTATAAGTATATAAGGGGACAATACAAATATCTCGCTGAGCATCTGTTTATACCAAGGAAGGTGACGGGCACAAGGGGGCATTCTTTGCGTCTGGAGGAGAGAAGGTTTTTCCACCAACATAGAAGAGGATTCTTTACTGTTAGGGCAGTGAGAATCTGGAATTGCTTGCCTGAGGAGGTGGTGATGGCGGACTCAGTCGAGGGGTTCAAGAGAGGCCTGGATGTCTTCCTGGAGCAGAACAATATTGTATCATACAATTATTAGGTTCTGTAGAAGGATGTAGATCTGGGGATTTATTATGATGGAATATAGGAATATAGGCTGAACTGGATGGACAAATGTCTTTTTTCGGCCTTACTAACTATGTTACTATGTTACTATGAACGTATGGATAAGGCTCTTATTCCTGTCTTCAAGTGTTAATGAATGGTTTGTTCAGGTCATTTTCCCATTTGGAAAAGCAAACTGGAGTGTCAACTGTAGACAGCCGATGCTCCTGGAACATTTTATATAAGAATGAAACCGTGTGTAATGGAGGGTCCCCATCCAAGCAAGCTGACTCAAAGGGAGTAAGCGGTCGAAATAAATCAACCCGTCTAGAGATCTTATAAATGAAGCTCTTGATTTGCTCATAAAAGAACCACACCCCAGGGGGAATCTCCTCCCCTTCGTATAGAGACTGCAAAGGTTTCATGGAGGATTGGGTGATGTAATCAAAGACTATTGGGTGATCATCCCTATGTTTGTGAAGAAATACAGCTTTATCTAGACCCGCGGGAAAGTCTGGGTTGTCAGAGATCGGGGTCAGGGGGCCTGGAGTAGAGCACATCATTTTTTTAACCAAATTGAGCAGGGCATGTCGGAACACCTTACTCCTGATCTCCAGCTTAGTGTCATGCAGGCCTGCAATGCTGCTTACGTGCAGGCTATGCAGCAGAGTCAGTATTTTCTGCAGACAGTGGCGGCATATCCACCTGTGCCTTCACTGTCACGATTAACCTCAATGCCGACCTCTGCTGCATACCACTGCACGGCCACCTCTATTCCTATCACTGCCGGACACCAGTACAGCACCGCCACCATGCCGAGTGCTGTTGGACAGCCCACCGCCACCACCATGACAACCGCTGCTCCTGCTTGGACCTCCTCCACTGACACGACGATGCAGCAGGACGCAGGCATGGCCTTCCGTACCGCCACCACCACGATGCAGCAGGACCCTGGCATGGCCTTCCGTACCGCCACCACCACGATGCAGCAGGACCCTGACATGGCCTTCCGTACCGCCACCACCACGTTGCAGCAGGACCCTGGCATGGTCTTCCGTACCACCAACACCATGATGCAGCAGGACCCTGGCATGGCCTTCCGCTCTACAAGCGCTATGGACTCTGGCATGGCCTTTCGCTCTACGAGCACTATGGACTCTGGCATGGCTGCATGCTCTACGAGCACTATGGACTCTGGCATGGCTGCATGCTCTACGAGCACTATGGACTCTGGCATTGCTGCACGCTCTACGAGCACTATGGACTCTGGCACAGTGCTCCCGGACCCTGACAGGTCACCCACCACGACCATGCCACGACATATGAGCCCACCGAGGCTTCCCAGAACCCAGCAATCCCAGAAAGGAAAAAAAAACAAAAAACAGAGGACTCTTAGTATTCCTCCCCCTTCACCTCCCAGTGTGTCTGTAATGTCAGGTTTGTCTCACCCTTCCAGTGCGTCTCAAGCCTCTCATGTGTCAAGCCCTATCCCCGAACTACCAGACCCCACAAGTTTCATTGCCCCTTCTACTGCCACCTCTGTGTCGTCAACAGTTAGCAAGACCTCACAGCGTCACACCCCCGGTTTACATCACTCTACCCCAAGCAGGCGCAGTTAAATTAAAAGTTTGTGCATAACAAAATAAATAATATTATTTTTTGCCGCCAATTATGTGTGGTTTAAGGCCGGTTTCACACGTCAGTGGCTCCGGTACGTGAGGTGACAGTTTCCTCACGTACCGGAGCCACTGACACACGTAGACACATTAAAATCAATGCATCTGTGCAGATGTCATTGATTTTTTGTGGACCGGGTCTCCATGTGCCAAACACGGAGACATGTCAGTGTTCGTGGGAACGCACGTATTACACGGACCCATCAAAGTCAATGGGTCCGTGTAAAACACGTACCGCACACGGACGTTCTCCGTGTGCCGTGCAGGAGACAGCGCTCCAGTAAGCGCTTTCCCCCCACATGGTGCTGAAGCCGCGATTCATATCTTCTGTGCAGCAGCGTTTGCTGTACAGAAGACATGAATAATCCATTTTTTAGTGGTATTTCGTGTTTAAAATAAAGCTCCATGTCCCCACCCCCTGTGCGCCCCCCGCTGTTCTGAAAATACTCACCCGGCTCCCTCGTTGGCTGTCGCTGCTTCCTGTCCTGGCCGCATCTTCTACTGTATGCGGTCACGTGGGGCCGCCGATTACAGTCATGAATATGCAGCTCCACCTCCCATAGGGGTGGAGCCGCATATTCATTACTGTAAATGAGCGGCCCCACGTGACCACATACAGTAGAAGGTGCGGCCAGGACAGGACACTGCGAGGGAGGTGGGTGAGTATTTTAATAACAGCGGGGGGGGGGGGGGCGCACAGGGGGTGGGGACATGGAGCTTTATTTTAAACACAAAATACCATTAAAAAAATGGATTATTCATATCTTCTTTACAGCAAACGCTGCTGCACAGAAGATATGAGTCGCGGCTTCAGCACGATGCAGGGGACAGCGCTAAACTTTAGCGCTGTCTCCTGCACAGTGCATGTGGTACCCAGTGGGCACACGGGAGGCACACGTGTGCCACACTGATGTGCCACAGAAACGCAGGGGCACACGGACATGGATAATTCCGGTACCGTTTTTTTCCGGTACCGGAATTATCTGGACGTGTGAGACTGCCCTAATTGTGTTTCGCCGCTGTCAACACACACCGTGTGCCGAACACTTAATTTTTGGGCCACATCATAGTTCCAGTAGTTAGCAAATAAAAGACTGCAGCTTTGTGTGTCTTTAGTATAGAGATATGAGGTGGGCCAAAAAATTAATACTTGTATTATCTCCATAATCTCTTCCTTCTGCTTAGTCTGTGACTAGTGTTGCAGACTGAAGAGAAAATGGCAGAAATAAAATGCATAACTATACTCAACAGGTCAGGTGTCCAAAAACTCATTAGTTAGGACACCAGACCTGGTGAGTAGAGAACTGGCTTGTATAACCTCCATTTTCTCTTCTGTGTATATAATCTATTTCACACAAAGTGAAGGGACGATGGCAGTCATACACAGCATATCTATGCTCACCTGTACATGTGTCAGAAATAGTGAATTCATGAGGCTGTTATATGTGCATCATGAATTAATTATTTCTGACACCTGAATTGATGAGTATAGATCTGTTTTGTATGACAGTCATTGTCTCTTCAGTCTGTGTCCAATGGATACTGCAGAACAGAATCAGGACGCAATGACGTCAACAACCTTACCACTAAAACAACATGGCTGCCGTCACACTAGCAGTATGTGGTCAATGTTTTATATCAGTATTTGTAAGCCAAAACAAGGAGTGGAACAATTAGAGGAAATTATAATATTAACATAACTAGCACCTCTGCCTTTATCACCCACTCCTGGATTTGGATTACAAATACTGATATTAAATACAGACCAAATACTGCTAGTGTGAGGACAGCCTTGGTTTGTAGAGGAAATACATAGGAGACACGGTCAAGACACCAAAAAACATTAAATTAACGAGAAATATTAGTAACATTTAAGAAAATAACTGGTACAGATAAAATCACAACAGGACATTTACACAACATTGTCCTGCCATGACACACGTCCAACATCCGAATCAAAAAAGGCAGCAAATTGGTCCCGCATGTGGCCAACTTCAGCAGTTGACCGCAGCGGGTGATGCTGGCAATCGGGCAGTGAGTGTGCAACTGGTTCATCCAGTTCAATGTTGGGCCGCTCCTAAGCCATTATGTAATTGTGCAGAACCACACAGGCTTTGACCACCTCGTCGATTGTCTCCATTTTTAGATTAATGGCTGATGCAAGAATGCGCCATTTTGAGACTAGAATCCCAAAGGTACACTCTACTGTTTCCAGCCCCTTTTAGTCTGTAGTTAAAAGTCCTTTTAGTGTGGTTCAAGTCCCGACTGGAATATGGCTTCAGTAGGTTTTCACATATCTGAAAGGCCTCATCACCAACCATAACAAATGGCATTGGTGGACCTTGAGTGTTGGGAAGCGGTCGTGGCCGTGGGAAATGAAAATTTTTGCCATACACACGGCAGCCCATATCAGAGTTCTTAAAAGTCTGGGAATCGTTGCCACGGCCAAAAGCTCCAATGTCCACGGCGATAAAGCGACAGTCCGCATCGGCTATTGCCATGAGCACAACAGAAAAATATTTTTTATAATTGAAGTACTCCGATCCTGTTCTGGCTGGTTTGATAATGCGGATGTGCTTTCCATCCACTGCTCCCAAACAGTTGGGGAAATCACACACACTCCAGAATTTTTCCGCAATTTCAAACCACATGTCCAAGGTGGGTAGGGGTATACACTGTGTTCCAAATTATTATGCAAATTGGATTTAGGTGTGATAAACATTTAATTGTTTTGTTTTTTAAATAAACTCATGGATGGTATTGTGTCTCAGGGCTCAATGGATCATTGAAATCAATCTTAAACACATGGGATAATTAGTTTTCCAGGTGATTGTAATTAAAGGAAAACTACTTAAAAATGATGTTCCACATTATTAAGCAGGTCACAGTTTTCAAGTAACATGGGAAAGAAAAAGGATCTCTCTGCTGCTGAAAAGCATCAAATAGTGCAATGCCTTGGTGAAGGGATGAAAACATTAGAAATTTCCCGAAAACTTAAGTGTGATCATCGTACTGTTAAGAGATTTGGGGCTGCATCTGAGCGCAGATGTGTTTGTGCTGATAAAGGCATAATGAGGAAGATTTCTGCCAGGCAAGTTCATCGGATTAAGAGAGCAGCTGCTAAAAAGCCATTACAAAGTAGCAAACAGATATTTGAAGCTGCTGGTGCCTCTGGAGTCCCTCGAACCTCAAGGTGTAGGCTCCTTCAAAGGCTTGCTGTGGTGCATAAACCTACTATTCGGCCACCCCTAAACAGTGTTCACAAGCAGAAATGGTTGCGTTGGGCCCACACATACATGAAGACTAATTTCCAAACATTCTTGTTTACTGATAAGTGTTAAGCAACCCCGGATGGTCCAGATAGATGGAGTAGTGGATGGTTGCTTGATGGCCACCATGTCCCAACAAGGCTGCAACAACAGCAAGGAGGTGGAGGAGTCATGTTTTGGTCCGGAATCATGGAGAAACAGCTGGTATGGCCCTTTAAGGTTCCTGAAGGTGTGAAAATGACCTCTGCAAAGTATATAGAGTTTCTGACTGACAACTCCTCCATGGTATAAAAAGCAGAAATGTGCCTTCAGGAGCAAAATCATCTTCATGCATGACAATGCACCATCTCATGCTGCAAAGAATAGCTCTGAGTCATTGGCTGCTATGGGCAGAAAAGGAGATTAACTCATGGTGTGGCCACCATCTTCCCCTGACCTCAACCCTAGGGAGAAACTTTTGGAGTATCATCAAGCAAAAGATCTATGAGGGTGGGAGGCAGTTCACATCAAAACAGCAGCTCTGGGAGGCTATACTAACTTCATGCATAGAAATACAACCAGAAACTCTCCAAAAACTTACAAGTTCAATAGATGCAAGAATTGTGAAGGTGATATCAGAGAAGTGTCTGCAGCTTTACATGAACACCCGAGCCTTACACTATGGCTGGTCCAAATAACTAAAGCAATTGTTACCATCCACCTCTCGTGTCTCTCCTTTTCCTCATAGTTTGTAAGCTTGCGAGCAGGGCCCTCATTCCTCCTGGTATCTATTTTGAACTGTGATTTCTGTTATGCTGTAATGTCTATTGTCTGTACAAGTCCCCTCTATAAGTTGTAAAGCGCTGCGGAATATGTTGGCGCTATATAAATAAAAATTATTATTATTATATTATTGTTATAAGTGTCCTATGTTAACATGTAACTTGGCCTGTTAGGATGTTTCGGAGTTAAATAGCTTTTTGTTCAGTGAATGTGACCTAATGCTGCAAATTCCACAAATAAGCATTCTCAGTTCTTTAAAACATATCAGATGTTTAGAAATTCTACTGTGCTTAATAATTTGGAACAGTGCATTTTAAGTTTTTATTCATTTTGGAGATCATACTGTTATCATTGGGAGGTTTCTTGAATAAAGTTCAATGTATACGCTAACGGGTGATGACTTTTATTAGACTGACTGTCATTTGCACCAACCATTTAGGAAAATCAGTGAAAAATGTCATTTGCATAATAATTTGGAACATAGTGCAAACTCATCCCGGAGTACATTCCACAAAGCCCGGCAGGTGTCCGCAACTATTCCGGACAGGGTGGATATTCCAAGCCGGTATTGGAAGTGGAGGGATGATAAACTCTCTCCGGTTGCCAGAAATCTGGAAGAAAAAAAAAATAAAAAAAAATTACAATCTATTCTATTTATGGTGTTGTTATGCTAAAGACAGAAAGGAAAATACCAAAAAAATACATGTCAGAACACCCAAAATTTGCTGTGCCATTGGTTTAGATTTGTTACGTACCTTAAGACATACCTCTGATGCAGACATTCCTCTGGTGGAATCGCTCTACGGAGCTGGGTGTCCTGTCTCCTTTGGTTCCTTGGACACGAGCAACATCCTTGCGACATCCTTGTATATTCAGGGAATTTGTCTGGGTTGGCATTAAGCTCGCCATACAGCGTGTGATAAGGCCCCGTCTCACATAGCGAGATCGCTAGCGAGATCGCTGCTGAGTCAGAAGTTTTGTGACGCAACAGCGACCTCAGTAGCGATCTCGCTATGTGTGACACGTACCAGCGACCAGGCCCCTGCTGTGAGATCGCTGGTCGTGTCGGAATGGCCTGGACCTTTTTTTGGTCGTTGAGGTCCCGCTGACATCGCTGAATCGGTGTGTGTGACACGGATTCAGCGATGTCTTCACTGGTAACCAGGGTAAACATCGGGTTACTAAGTGCAGGGCCGCGCTTAGTAACCCGATGTTTACCCTGGTTACCAGCGTAAAAGTAAAAAAAACCAAACAGTACATACTTTCCTTCCGCTGTCTGTCCCCTGGTGCTGTGCTTCTCTGCACTGTGAGCGCCGGCCAGCCGGAAAACATAGCACAGCGGTGACGTCACCGCTGTGCTTTCCGGCCGCTGTGCTTACACAGTGCAGAGAAGCAGAACGCCGGGGGACAGACACCGGAATGTAAGTACCGTATATACTCGAGTATAAGCCGAGATTTTCAGCCCAAATTTTTGGGCTGAAAGTGCCCCCTCGGCTTATACTCGAGTCATGATCGGTGGTGGGGTCGGCGGGTGAGCACTGTCATATACTCACCTAGTCCCGGCGCTCCTGTCGCTCCCCCTGCCCGTCCCACGGTCTCCGGGTGCAGCAGCCTCTTCCCCTGAGCGGTCACGTGGGACCGCTCATTAGAGAAATGAATAGGCTGCTCCACCTCCCATAGGGGCGGAGCCGCCTATTCATTTCTCTAATGAAGCGGTGCCGGTGACCGCTGATAGAGGAAGAGGCTGCGGCACCGAAGACCAGCTGTCCGGGGGAAGGAGCGGCACGCCGGGAGCAGGTAAGTATCGCATATTCACCTGTCCGCGTTCCACACGCCGGGCGCTGTCTCCATCTTCCCGGCGTCTCTCTCTCTCTCCTCACTGACTGTTCAGGCAGAGGGCGCGATGACGCATATAGTGTGCGCGCCGCCCTCTGCCTGATCAGTCAGTGCGGAGAGACGCCGGGAAGATGGCGCCGAGGAGCTGCAAGAGAGGTGAGTATGTGTTTTATTATTTTTATTGCAGCAGCACAGCTATGGGGCAATAATGGACGGTGCAGAGCACTATATGGCACAGCTATGGGGCAGTAATGGTGCAGAGCACTATATGGCAGAGCTATGGGGCAGTAATGGTGCAGAGCACTATATGGCACAGCTATGGGGCAATAATGGTGCAGAGCACTATATGACACAGCTATGGGGCAGTAATGGTGCAGAGCATTGTATGGCACAGCTATGGGGCAACGGTGCAGAGCGTTATATATATGGCACAGCTATGGGGCAGTAATGGTGCAGAGCACTGTATGGCACAGCTATGGGGCAATAATGGTGCAGAGCACTGTATGGCACAGCTATGGGGCAATAATGGTGCAGAGCACTGTATGGCACAGCTATGGGGCAATAATGGACGGTGCAGAGCACTATATGGCACAGCTATGGGGCAATAATGGTGCAGAGCACTATATGGCACAGCTATGGGGCAATAATGGTGCAGAGCACTGTATGGCACAGCTATGGGGCAATGGTGCAGAGCACTGTATGGCACAGCTATGGGGCAATAATGGTGCAGAGCACTGTATGGCACAGCTATGGGGCAATAATGGACGGTGCAGAGCACTATATGGCACAGCTATGGGGCAATAATGGTGCAGAGCACTGTATGGCACAGCTATGGGGCAATAATGGTGCAGAGCACTATATGGCACAGCTATGGGGCCATAATGAACAGTATGGAGCATCTATTTTTATTTTTGAAATTCACCGGTAGCTGCTGCATTTTCCACCCTAGGCTTATACTCGAGTCAATAAGTTTTCCCAGTTTTTTGTGGCAAAATTAGGGGGGTCGGCTTATACTCGAGTATATACGGTATGTACTGTTTGTTTTTTTACTTTTACGCTGGTAACCAGGGTAAACATCGGGTTACTAAGCGCGGCCCTGCGCTTAGTAACCCGATGTTTACCCTGGTTACCCGGGGACCTCGGCATCGTTGGTCGCTGGAGAGTGGTCTGTGTGACAGCTCCCCAGCGACCACACAGCGACAAAACAGCGACGCTGCAGCGATCAGCATAGTTGTCTGTATCGCTGCAGCGTCGCTGTGTGTGACGGGGCCTATAGGCTCCACGTCTCTCACGCAATTCAATAATGGGGTGTCTCCAAAAACGCCTACGATGTCTCCTTCTCCATCTTTTGCAATTTCTGTCTTGCTCCCAAGCAAACGCACAGGAAAGAAACAGCTTGATGCTTAAATCCAGGTTGAAATAAAAGCTCTCCATGCGAAGATCCATCATGACACAGGATACAGTAGCACACTGTTAAGATTTCAGCAGTCCTAGGGTCTATATATAGAGATCCCATAATACACGCCCTCTGTAGTCCCATTGGCGGTGTCTAGTTATCTAGATTTTTCTCCTGTAAAATTTGTCACCATGTGCACCAAAAACGCAAACGCAGGAAAAAACGCATTGAGAAGCGTGCAAACGCGGCATTTTTTTTAACCGTATGCGTTCCCGCATGTGTCTAAAAGACGCCACGTTTGGACGTGTTTATAAGCGTTTTTTCCTCCACTTGCGGATGCGGATTAAACACTGCGGATTCTAACGCAAATGTGAAACTAGCCTTACCCCCAGCTATACATACTTTGCTATCTTATTGATGTATGCTTCTTGGTATTATGTGGCACGTTTGTGTTTCTCACTCACTTTGATTTATTCAATTTTGGAAGTCGATTGTTTAAAAAAATTCTTTAATAAAAATGTGTTACATTTCATATTAGAAGACTGCTTTCTATTTCTCTCTTTGGGTTATACTGCTTTATCCAGTTGTGGGGAAAAATAGCAGGAAATGTCATGAAAAAAATCAGTGTATGTGCTAAGATGTGTGCAAAAATTAAATGTTTAAAATTTGAACGGCATAGCTGCAATATAGAATACACTGATAACATGAAGGTACTTAGTGCACAAATTGGCCAATTCGTGTGTGTCCACAGTTTGCAACAGTGTAGCCTTTCTCTGAAAGGATCCTGATCTAATATTTATCCAACATGCATCTCCCAGGGTATAGTAGAAAATATAAAAAAATGGGAACATAAAACATGACCTTTAATAAAACTATTAAAATGACATTACACAACACTAAAAATCAAACATATATTTAGCAAAAGTTATATATGTTGGATTTTTGGTGTTGTGTCATTGTCATTTTAATAGTTTTATTAAATGTTATGTTTTAGGTTCCCATTTTTTGCTATTTTCTACTATACCTTGGGTCACTTTTTCAATTGATTTTTGTTTGTAACCCTGTGCTGAGTATTATATGCATCTCCCAGGCTCAAAGCCTACACATGTTTGCACAATCAGTATTTGGTCAGTATTTTTTTTTTTCAAATCAGATAGTTTTTTGTTAACAGTTTGCAATGACAATGCAGTACAAATATTACCTTCCTTCAAAAACCTCTCCCCCAAAACCTCATTCCTCCCACCACCCTCCTTCATTCCAACATGTTATGCTCGACAAAGCTCAATATATAAGAAGCAAGACAAACCAAATGACTAAGATGACAGTATTTATTTTAGTGCAATTATGGTAGCTCTATTTAGAACATTTTGATGTAGTCTTTTGAGGCCCTGGAATTGTAAAGTATCACCCCCAACAGGACTGACATTACCATCCGCAAAGGGACTCTATCACCTCAATTTGGCGGGATATTAAAATGAGTTGTTACCGGTCAGATGGGCGGCGTATCCTCGTAATTTCTCCACCCCGTCCGTCCCTTTTTTCCGCAATAGTTTAGTGCATTAAGAGTATGCGTGCGCCATAGTTGACGTGTGCGCCTGCAGTCTTCGGTGGCGCACGTGCAGTATGCTTTGCCCTACTGCGGGCAAAGCCGAAAAGCATTACTGTGCATGCGCACTATGTTCCGGAAGTATTTCGCTGTGTTCCGGGACATAGTACGCGGGCACATGCGCAGTAATGTTTTCGGCTTTGCCCGCAGTAGGGCAAAGCATACTGCGCGTGCGACACCGAAGACTGCAGGCTCACGTGTCAAGTATGGCGCACGCATAATCTTATGCACTAATCTATTGCGGAAAAAAGGGACGGACGGGGTGGAGAAATTACGAGGATACGCCGCCCATCTGACTGGTAGCAACTAATTTTAATATCCCGCCAAATTGAGGTGACAGACTCCCTTTAAGCTATCTCAAAGCCCATGGATTCCTCCATGAGACCCCACGAACACATCACAAATAAATAACCTTTTCAGAGGCTCATTCAATAAAAATCTATCTTTATTTAGAAATATTTTGTTACTGGAATGGTGGAACCACTGTGTCATGGTCTGAAGACAGCCTGGAGTGGTGTGACTAGTTTAATGCACAAGAAGGTACGGAAAGATATCCAGCTCTGGAAATAAAATAAAAAATCTTTAGATATATAGCTTTAAAATGAAAAACAAAGCCATTGGACAACTATGCCGGTGATACAGGAGGAAGAGTACCTGAAACAACTGGACGCGTTTCTTAAACTTCAGTTTCATTGTGAGCATGTAAAGACAGGAAATAAAAACACCTAGAGCAGCTGAAAAAGATGTCATAATTCTAAGGAAACATTCATGGACAAATGCGAGTAAGAACAAGCAAACAGGGAATATATGCAAAACGAAAACACAATAGTATCAGAAAACAATGCAATGAAGTGTATTTAATCCTAATGGCACCCGAGTATTTAAGAACTATATCCAATAGGCTTCCCTATCGCGTAGTCTTTTTTCTTTATTTCCACCACGCAAATTTTTATGTATTTGCTCTATTGCAAACACATTAAAATGTGTTATTTGTCTGTTACATGTTGTAATAAAATGATTTGAGATATTGCGAACTGTGGGTTGAACAATGTCGTAAAAATGTTCTCTAATTTTATCTTTTAACTTTCTGATAGTAGAACCCACATATAAAAGCTTGCAGGCTAAACATTCGATTATATATACCACATGATCTGAATTGCAATTCAGAAAACTCTTGATTTTAAAATTTTTTACATTTTTAGAACAAGAGAAAGATACGTTTTTTTTTTAGATCACAAGAAGGTTTTGCAGGGGGGGTTGTCCGCACCTGTTAAAACCTGTGGTGGATAACCAGTTGGAGGAATTTACATAGTAACATAGTAACATAGTTAGTAAGGCCGAAAAAAGACATTTGTCCATCCAGTTCAGCCTATATTCCTATATTCCATCATAATAAATCCCCAGATCTACATCCTTCTACAGAACCTAATAATTGTATGATACAATATTGTTCTGCTCCAGGAAGACATCCAGGCCTCTCTTGAACCCCTCGACTGAGTTCGCCATCACCACCTCCTCAGGCAAGCAATTCCAGATTCTCACTGCCCTAACAGTAAAGAATCCTCTTCTATGTTGGTGGAAAAACCTTCTCTCCTCCAGACGCAAAGAATGCCCCCTTGTGCCCGTCACCTTCCTTGGTATAAACAGATCCAATTTGGTGCCTTGTTAGAAATATAAAGACTAGGAGACAAAAAATTACCTAAATTAGGTGCACGTCTTGATACTATCTTGATGCCGTTTTTTAACATAGCATCATCATCTCTCAAAATGTTTAAGTTGCAATGTACAATTTCTGAAATGGATTTGAAATAAGTGCTATATGTGAGAACTAAAACTGGTTGCTCCAAGGTAGAATCCTTTTTGTTTTGATTATTAATGTTTCTATTGGAGTCAGGGTTAGAAGCCGTAGCAATAAGTTCTTTTCTTGATTTGGTATCCGCTATATGGAATGGCGCGGTCGATAGTCTAACTAGGATATTTTTTTTCTTTCTTAACCCCTTCAAGTCGCGGCCCTTTTTCATTTTTGCGTTTTCATTTTTCACTCCCCTCCTTCCCAGAGCCATAACTTTTTTATTTTTCCGTCAATATGGCCATGTGAGGGCTTATTTTTTGCGGGACGAGTTGTACTTTTGAACAACACCATTGGTTTTACCATGTCTTTTACTAGAAAACGGGAAAAAAATTCCAAGTGCGGTGAAATTGCAAAAAAAGTGCAATCCCACACTTGTTTTTTGTTTGGCTTTTTTGCTAGGTTCACTAAATGCTAAAACTGACCTGATATTATGATTCTCCAGGTCATTATGAGTTCATAGACACCTAACATGTCTAGTTTGTTTTTTATCCAAGTGGTGAAAAAAAATTCAAAACTTTGCTTAAAAAAAAAAAAAACAGTGCCATTTTCCGATACCCGTAGCGTCTCCATTTTTCGTGATCTGGGGTCGGGTGAGGGCTTATTTTTTGCGTGCCGAGCTGATGTTTTTAATGATACCATTTCGGCGCAGATATGTTCTTTTGATCGCCCGTTATTGCAATGTTAAACGTTATTGTCAACGTTAAAAATGCAATGTCGCGGCGACCAAAAAAACGTAATTCTGGCGTTTCGGATTTTTTTCTCGCTACGCTGTTTAGCGATCAGGTTAATGCTTTTTTTAATTGATAGATCGGGCGATTCTGAACGCGGCGATACCAAATACGTGTATGTTTGTTTTTTTTTTTATTGTATTATTTAGGATGGGGCGAAAGGGGGGTGATTTAAACTTTTATATTTTTTATATTTTTTTCATATTTTTAAAAACTTTTTTTTTTTACTTGTGCCATGCTTCAATAGCCTCCATGGGAGGCTAGAAGCTGGCAACACTCGATTGGCTCAGCTACATAGCAGCGATCATCAGATCGCTGTTATGTAGCTGAAATGCAGGTGTGCTGTCAGCGCCGACCACAGGGGGGCGCTCACAGCAGGCCGGCATCAGTAACCATAGAGGTCTCAAGGACCTCTATGGTTACTGTCCTGACACATCGCCGACCCCCGATCATGTGACAGGGGTCGGCGATGACGTCATTTCCGGCCGCCTGGCCGGATGCGGTAGTTAAATGCCGCTGTCTGCGTTTGACAGCTGCATTTAACAGGTTAATAGTGGCGGGTGAATAGCGATTTCACCCGCCACTATTGCGCGCACATGTCAGCTGTACAAAACAGCTGACATGTCGCGACTTTGATGGGGGCTCAGCGCCGGAGCCCACATCAAAGGGGGATTCACGGCATGCGCCGTACAGGTACGGCGCATGTCGTGAAAGGGTTAATACTCTTTTTTTTCGTTAATGAAGGACAACTCACTGCTACAGTTCTTTTAACCCTAAGGCCGGCCTCACACTCAGCGTATGTAAATACGGTCCGTTTTTTTTACGGCCGTAATACGCAGAAAAGTCCCCAAAATAGTGATCCGTATGTCATCCGTAGGCAGGGTGTGTCAGCGTATTTTGCGCATGGCATCCTCCGTATGTAATCCGTATGGCATCCGTACTGCGATATTTTCTCGCAGGCTTGCAAAACCGACATCTAATGGATTTATGTGCTCAAATGTTCGTTAAAACATATATACAGTATCTATATATATATATCTCATTGAGACACATATATATATATTCTGTATTTATATTTAATTCAGAGCAAGATATGTGAAAAGCCGCTGATTCAATTGCCGGCTTTTCATTTCTCCTTCACAAACCCGACAGGATATGAGACATGGTTTACATACAGTAAACCATCTCATATCCCTTTTTTTTTTTGCATATTCCACACTACTAATGTTAGTAGTGTGTATGTGCAAAATTTGGGCGCTGTAGCTTGTAAAATAAAGGGTTAAATCGCGGAAAAAATTGGAGTGGGCTCCCGCGCAATTTTCTCCGCCAGAGTGGTAAAGCCAGTGACTGAGGGCAGATATTAATAGCCTAGAGAGGGTCCACGGTTATTGGCCCCCCTGGCTACAAACATCTGCCCCCAGCCACCCCAGAAAAGGCACATCTGGAAGATGCGCCTATTCTGGCACTTGGCCACTCTCTTCCCACTCCCGTGTAGCGGTTGGATATGGGGTAATAAAGGGTTAATGTCACCTTGCTATTGTAAGGTGACTTTAAGCCAGATTAATAATGGAGAGGCGTCAATTAGGACACCTATCCATTATTAATCCAATAGTACGAAATGGTTAATAAAACACACACACATTATTACAAAGTATTTTAATGAAATAAAGACACATGTTGTTGTAATATTTTATTAGACTCTTAATCCACCTGAAGACCATTGTCCTGAAACAAAGTAAAAAAAACAAACAACAATATTCCATACCTTCCGTTGTTATGTCCCACGATGTAAATTCATCTGAAGGGGTTAAATCATTTTACAGCCAGGAGCTGTGATAATGCACTTGCTCGTGCCTGTAAACCCCGGGTACTGAAAGGAAAGCTGGGTGACCTGTAGTTACCTTGAGTTGCGGTGAGGCGCCCTCTGCTGGATGTCCTCATATGAACTCGAGCGTGGGAACTTTTCCAAGGCTCCAGTTCATGAGGACATCCAGCAGAGGGCGCATCACCGCAACTTGATCGTGAGAACGCTGCAGTGTAGGTGATCGCTGGAGAGTTATCTCCAGCAATCATCTACAAGCGCTGCTATGTCTGGATGTCAGGCATCCAGATGTAGCAGTGCTGGACTCGTCGTGGGACACTCGTTATTAAGGGAGTATACTGTTGGTTTATTATTTTTCTTTTTTTTCTAGGAGATGAGGGCTTCACTTGGATTACCAGTACAATAAAAATGTGGTCAAAACTGTGTGGTGTTTTATTTCATTACCCCTTCATGACCTTGGGATTTTCCGTTTTTCCGTGTTCGTTTTTCGCTCCCCTCCTTCCCAGAGCCATAACTTTTTTAATTTTCTGGCAATATGGCCATGTGAGGGCTTATTTTTTGCGAAACAAGTTGTACTTTTGAACGACATCATTGGTTTTAGCATGTCGTGTACTAGAAAATGAAAAGTGCGGTGAAATTGCAAAAATAGTGCAATCCCACACTTGTTTCTTGTTTGGCTTTTTTGCTAGGTTCACTAAATGCTAAAACTGACCTGCCACTATGATTCTCCAGGTGATTATTAGTTCATAGACACCTAACATGACTAGGTTATTTTTTATCTAAGTGGTGAAAAAAATTTCCAAACTTTGCTTAAAAAAAGCGCCATTTTCCAATACCTGTAGCGTCTCCATTTTTCACGACCTGGGGTGGGTTGAGGGCTTATTTTTTGCATGCCGAGCTGGCGTTTTTAATGAAACCTTTTAGGTGCACATACGTTTTTTTGATCGCCCGTTATTGCATTTTAATGCTATGTCGCGGCGACCAAAAAAAACGTAATTCTGGCGTTTTGAATTTTTTTCTCGCTACGCTGTTTAGTAATCAGGTTAATGCTTTTTTTTATTGATAGATCGGGCGATTCTGAACGCGGCGCTACCAAATATGTGTAGGTTTTTTTTTTTTTATTGATTTATTTTGAATGGGGCGAAAGGGGGATGATTTAAACTTTTATATTTTTTTTATTTTTTTCACATTTTTTTTTACTTTTTTTTTTTTTTACTTTTGCCATGCTTCAATAGCCTCCATGGGAGGCTAGAAGCTGGCACAACTTGATGGGCTCAGCTACATGGGAGCGATCATCAGATCGCTGCTATGCAGCAGAAATGCAGGTGTGCTGTGAGCGCCGACCACAGGGTGGCGCTCACAGCTACCGGCGATCAGTAACCATAGAGATCTCAAGGACCTCTATGTTACTCTGCAGAAGCATCACTGACCCCCGATCATGTGACGGGGGTCAGCGATGCGCTCATTTCCGGCCACCCTGCCGGAAGCGCTGGTTAAATGCCGCTGTCAGCGTTTGACAGCGGCATTTAACAAGTTAATAGCGGCGGGTAAATCGCGATTTCACCCGCCGCTATTGCGGGCACATGTCAGCTGTTCAAAACAGCTGACATGTCCCGTCTTTGATGCGGGCTCACCGCCGGAGTCCTGCATCAAAGAGGGGGATCTGACCTCGGACGTACTATCCCGTCCGAGGTCAGAAAGGGGTTAAAATACTTTATTCTGCATGTGTGTGTGTTTCTTAACCCTTTCACTACTATAGGATTAGTAATGGTAGGTATCTTAGTGATGCCTCTCCATTACTAAGCTGGCTTAATGTCACCTTACCAAGGTGACATTAACCCCTTATAACCCCATATCCCACCACTACAAGGGAGTGGGAAGAGAGAGGCTAAGCGGCGGAATTTGCGCTTCTTACAGATGCGCCATTTCTGGGGCGGCTGGTATTTGTAGCCAGGGGGGCCAATATCCATGGCCTCTCTCTAGGCTATGAATATCAGCCCGCAGCGTAGCCTTTCTGGCTATAAATTATAGGGGGACCCCACGTCATATTTTTTTGGGGGTCCCCCTATTTTTATAGCCAGTAAAGGCCAAATATACAGCTGCGGGCTGATACTCATAGCCTGGGAAGATCCATGGGTATTAACCCATTCCCAGGCTACAAACATCGGTCCCCCAGTCGCTGGCTTTCCCCTCTCTGGGGCAGAGAATTGCGCAGGAGCCCACACCATTTTTTTTTAACCCCTTCACCCCCAAGGGTGGTTTGCACGTTAATGACCGGGCCAATTTTTACAATTCTGACCACTGTCCCTTTATGAGGTTATAACTCTGGAACGCTTCAACGGATCTTGGCGATTCTGACACTGTTTTCTCGTGACATATTGTACTTCATGATAGTGGTAAAATTTCTTCGATATAACTTGCATTTATTTGTGAAAAAAACGAATATTTGGCGAAAATTTTGAAAATTTCGCAATTTTCCAACTTTGAATTTTTATGCCCTTAAATCACAGACATATGTCACGCAAAATACTTAATAAGTAACATTTCCCACATGTCTACTTTACATCAGCACAATTTTGGAACCAAAATTTTTTTTGTGACGGAGTTATAAGGGTTAAAAGTTGACCAGCAATTTCTCATTTTTACAACACCATTTTTTTTTAGGGACCACATCTCATTTGAAGTCATTTTGAGGGGTCTATATGATAGAAAATACCCAAGTGTGACACCATTCTAAAAACTGCACCCCTGAAGGTACTCAAAACCACTTTCAAGAAGTTTATTAACCCTTCAGGTGTTTCACAGGAATTTTTGGAATGTTTAAATAAAAATAAACATTTAACTTTTTTTCACACAAAATTTATTTCAGCTCCAATTTGTTTTATTTTACCAAGGGTAACAGGAGAAAATAGACCCCAAAATTTGTTGTACAATTTGTCCTGAGTACGCTGATACCCCATATGTGGGGGTAAACCACTGTTTGGGCGCATGGCAGAGCTCGGAAGGAAAGGAGCGCCATTTGACTTTTCAATGCAAAATTGACTGGAATTGAGATGGGACGCCATGTTGCATTTGGAGAGCCCCTAATGTGCCAAAACATTGAAACCCCCCACAAGTGACACCATTTTGGAAAGTAGACCCCCTAAGGATCTTATCTAGATGTGTGGTGAGCACTTTGACCCAACAAGTGCTTCACAGAAGTTTATAATGCAGAGCCGTAAAAATAAAAAATCATATTTTTTCACAAAAATGATCTTTTCGCCCCCAATTTTTTATTTTTTCAAGGGTAAGAGAAGAAATTGGACCCCAAAAATTGTTGTGCAATTTGTCCTGAGTGCGCTGATACCCCATATGTGGGTGTAAACCATTGTTTGGGCGCAGGGCAGAGCTCGGAAGGGAAGGAGCGCCATTTGACTTTTCAATGCAAAATTGACTGGAATTAAGATGGGATGCCATGTTGCGTTTGGAGAGCCCCTGATGTGCCTAAACATTAAAAACCCCCACAAGTGACACCATTTTGGAAAGTAGACCCCCTAAGGAACTTATCTAGATGTGTTTTGATAGCTTTGAACCCCCAAGTGTTTCACTACAGTTTATAACACAGAGCCGTGAAAATAAAAATTCATTTTTTTTTCACAAAAATGATTTTTAGCCCCCAGTTTTGTATTTTCACAAGGGTATCAGGATAAATTGGACCCCAAAAGTTGTTGTTCAATTTGTCCTGAGTACGCTGATACCCCATATGTGGGGGGGAACCACTGTTTGGGCGCATGACAGAGCTCGGAAGGGAAGGAGCTCCATTTGGAATGCAGACTTAAATGGATTGGTCTGCAGGCATCACGTTGCATTTGCAGAGCCCCTGATGTACCCAAACAGTACAAACCCCCCACAAGTGACCCCATATTGGAAACTAGACCCCCCAAGGAACTTATCTAGATGTGTTGTGAGAACATTGAACCCCCAAGTGTTTCACTACAGTTTACAACGCAGAGCCGTGAAAATAAAAAATCTTATTTTTCCCACAAAACTTATTTTTTGGCCCCCAGTTTTGTATTTTCCCAAGGGTAGCAGGATAAATTGGACCCCAAAAGATGATGTCCAATTTGTCCTGAGTAAGCTGATACCCCATATGTTGGGGTAAACCCCTGTTTGGGCACACGGGAGAGCTCTGAAGGGAAGGAGCACTGTTTTCCTTTTTCAATGCAGAATTGGCTGGAATTCAGATCGGATGCCATGTCCAGTTTGGAGAGCCCCTGATGTGCCTAAACAGTGGAAACCCCCCAATAATAACTGAAACCCTAATCCAAACACACCCCTTACCCTAATCCCAACAGTAACCCTAACCACTCCTCTAACCCAGACACACCCAACCCTATTCCCAACCGTAAATGTAATCTGTCATGGTTCTCAATGGCAAGAGAACATAGTAAAGCATACAAAAGGACTAGCTCTTGGAAGATGGTAACTCGAGCTGACCGTGAGCTAAACCTACCGCAACAACTAACAGTGGCCGGGTAGCGTGCCTACGTTTTATCCCTAGACGCCCAGCGCCAGCCGGAGAACTGACTGACCCTAGCAGAGGAAAATACAGACCTGGCTTACCTCTAGAGAAATTTTCCCCAAAAGGCAGACAGTAGCCCCCACATATATTGTCGGTGATTTCAGAGGAAAAAGACATACGAAGTATGAAGATAGGTTTAGCAAATTGAGGTCCGCTTACTAGATAGTAGGAAGACAGAAAAGGGAACTTCACGGTCAGCTGAAAACCCTTTCAAAATACCATCCTGAAATTACTTTAAGACTCTAATATCAACTCATGACACCAGAGTGGCAATTTCAGCTCACAAGAGCTTCCAGTCTCAGAAAATATACTATCATAGAGAACTGGAACAAAAATGCAAAACAAACATAGGACTACAAGTCCAACTTAGCTGATAGTAGTCTAGGAGCAGGAACATGGTACAGAAAGGCTTCTGGTTACATTGTTGGCCGGCATAGAAATGACTGAGGAGCAAGGTTAAATAGAAAACTCCCACATCCTGATGGAAACAGGTGAACAGAGAAGATGAAGCACACAAGTTCAGTACCACCAGTGGCCACCGGGGGAGCCCAGAAACCAAATTCACAACAGTACCCCCCCCCTCAAGGAGGGGGCACCGAACCCTCACCAGAACCACCAGGGCGATCAGGATGAGCCCTATGAAAGGCACGGACCAAATCAGAGGCATGAACATCAGAGGCTGTCACCCAAGAATTATCCTCCTGACCGTAGCCCTTCCACTTGACCAGATACTGAAGTCTCCGTCTGGAAACACGGGAGTCCAAGATCTTCTCGACAACGTACTCCAACTCACCCTCAACCAACACCGGAGCAGGAGGCTCAACGGAAGGCACAACCGGTACATCATACCTGCGCAATAATGACCGATGGAAGACATTATGAATAGAAAAAGAGGCAGGGAGGTCCAAACGAAAGGACACAGGGTTAAGAATCTCCAATATCTTGTACGGGCCGATGAACCGAGGCTTAAACTTAGGAGAAGAAACCTTCATAGGGACAAAACGAGAAGACAACCACACCAAGTCTCCAACACAAAGACGAGGATCAACACGACGACGGCGGTTGGCAAAATGCTGAGTCTTCTCCTGGGACAACTTCAAATTGTCCACCACATGCCCCCAAATCTGATGCAACCTCTCCACCACAGCATCCACTCCAGGACAATCCGAAGACTCCACCTGGCCGGAAGAGAAACGAGGATGAAACCCCGAATTACAGAAGAAAGGAGAAACCAAGGTGGCAGAACTAGCCCGATTATTGAGGGCAAACTCCGCCAAGGGCAAAAAGGCAACCCAATCATCCTGATCCGCAGACACAAAACACCTCAAATAAGTCTCCAAGGTCTGATTAGTTCGCTTGGTCTGGCCATTAGTCTGAGGATGGAAAGCAGACGAAAAAGACAAATCAATGCCCATCCTAGCACAGAACGCTCGCCAAAATCTAGACACGAATTGGGTTCCCCTGTCAGAAACGATATTCTCTGGAATACCATGCAAGCGAACCACATTTTGAAAAAACAGAGGAACCAGCTCGGATGAGGAAGGCAATTTAGGCAAGGGAACCAAATGGACCATCTTGGAGAAACGGTCACACACCACCCAGATGACAGACATCTTCTGAGAAACAGGGAGATCAGAAATAAAATCCATGGAGATGTGAGTCCAAGGCCTCTTCGGAATAGGCAAAGATAACAACAATCCACTAGCCCGAGAACAACAAGGCTTGGCCCGAGCACAAACATCACAAGACTGCACAAAACCTCGCACATCTCGCGACAGGGAAGGCCACCAGAAGGACCTAGCCACCAAATCCCTGGTACCAAAGATTCCAGGATGACCTGCTAACGCAGAAGAATGGACCTCCGAGATGACTCTACTGGTCCAATCATCAGGAACAAACATTCTACCAGGCGGGCAACGATCAGGTCTATCCGCGTGAAACTCCTGCAAGACCCGTCGCAAGTCTGGGGAAACAGCAGATAATATCACTCCATCCTTAAGGATACCTGTAGGTTCAGAATTACCAGGGGAATCAGGCTCAAAACTCCTAGAAAGGGCATCCGCCTTCACATTTTTAGAACCCGGTAGGTAAGAAACCACAAAATTAAACCGAGAGAAAAATAACGACCAGCGCGCCTGTCTAGGATTCAGGCGCCTGGCAGACTCAAGATAAATCAAATTCTTGTGGTCGGTCAATACCACCACCTGATGTCTAGCCCCCTCAAGCCAATGACGCCACTCCTCAAAAGCCCACTTCATACCAAGAGCTCCCGATTACCAATATCATAATTACGCTCAGCGGGCGAAAATTTACGAGAAAAGAACGCACAAGGTCTCATCACGGAGCAGTCGGAACTTTTCTGCGACAAAACCGCCCCAGCTCCGATTTCTGAAGCGTCGACCTCAACCTGAAAAGGAAGAGTAACATCAGGCTGACGCAATACAGGGGCGGAAGAAAAGCGGCGCTTAAGCTCCCGAAAGGCCTCCACAGCAGCAGGGGACCAATCAGCAACATCAGCACCCTTCTTAGTCAAATCAGTCAACGGTTTAGCAACATCAGAAAAACCAGTTATAAATCGACGATAAAAATTAGCAAAGCCCAAAAACTTCTGAAGGCTCTTAAGAGAAGAGGGTTGCGTCCAATCACAAATAGCCTGAACCTTGACAGGGTCCATCTCAATGGAAGAGGGGGAAAAAATGTACCCCAAAAACGAAATCTTTTGAACCCCAAAAACGCACTTAGAACCCTTTACACACAAGGAATTAGAGCGCAAAACCTGAAAAACCCTCCTGACCTGTTGGACATGAGAGTCCCAGTCATCCGAAAAAATCAAAATATCATCCAGATACACAATCAAAAATTTATCCAAATATTCACGGAAAATGTCATGCATAAAGGACTGAAAGACTGAAGGGGCATTTGAAAGACCAAAAGGCATTACTAAATACTCAAAATGGCCCTCAGGCGTATTAAATGCGGTCTTCCACTCATCCCCCTGCTTAATTCGCACTAAATTATACGCCCCACGAAGATCAATCTTAGAGAACCACTTGGCCCCCTTTATTCAAGCAAACAAATCAGTAAGCAGTGGCAAAGGATACTGATATTTAACCGTGATTTTATTCAAAAGCCGATAATCAATACACGGCCTCAAAGAGCCATCTTTTTTAGATACAAAGAAAAAACCGGCTCCTAAGGGAGATGACGAAGGACGAATATGTCCCTTTTCCAAGGAGTCCTTAATATATTCCCGCATAGCAGCATGTTCAGGCACAGATAGATTAAATAAACGACCCTTAGGAAACTTACTGCCCGGAATCAGATCTATAGTACAATCGCAATCTCTGTGCGGAGGTAGTGAACCAAGTTTAGGCTCCTCAAAAACGTCACGATAATCAGATAAAAATTCCGGAATCTCAGAGGGAATAGATGACGAAATGGAAACCAAAGGTACGTCCCCATGAGTCCCCTGACATCCCCAACTTAACACAGACATTGCTTTCCAGTCGAGGACTGGGTTATGAGATTGCAGCCATGGCAATCCAAGCACCAACACATCATGTAGATTATACAACACAAGGAAGCGAATAATCTCCTGGTGATCCGGATTAATACGCATAGTTACTTGTGTCCAGTATTGTGGTTTATTACTAGCCAATGGCGTGGAGTCAATACCCTTCAGAGGTATAGGAACTTCCAGAGGCTCTAAATCATACCCACAGCGTTTGGCAAAGGACCAATCCATAAGACTCAAAGCGGCGCCAGAGTCGACATAGGCGTCCGCGGTAATAGACGATAAAGAGCAAATCAGGGTCACAGATAGAATAAACTTAGACTGTAAAGTGCCAATTGAAACAGACTTATCAACCTTCTTAGTACGTTTAGAGCATGCTGATATAACATGAGTTGAATCACCACAATAGAAGCATAACCAATTTTTTCGCCTAAAATTCTGTCGTTCGCTTCTGGACAGAATTCTATCACATTGCATAATCTCTGGCGCCTTCTCAGTAGACACTGCCAAATGGTGCACAGGTTTGCGCTCCCGCAAATGCCGATCAATCTGAATAGCCATTGTCATGGACTCATTCAGACCTGTAGGCACAGGGAACCCCACCATAACATCTTTAATGGCATCAGAGAGACCCTCTCTGAAATTCGCCGCCAGGGCGCACTCGTTCCACTGAGTAAGCACAGACCACTTACAAAATTTTTGGCAGTATATTTCAGCCTCATCTTGCCCTTGAGACAGGGCCATCAAGGCTTTTTCAGCCTGAATCTCTAAATGAGGTTCCTCATAAAGCAACCCCAAAGCCAGGAAAAATGCATCCACATTGAGCAACGCAGGATCCCCTGGTGCCAAAGCAAATGCCCAATCCTGAGGGTCGCCCCGGAGCAAGGAAATTACAATCCTGACCTGCTGTGCAGGATCTCCAGCGGAGCGAGATCTCAGAGACAAAAATAATTTACAATTATGTTTGAAATTCTGGAAGCGAGATCTATCCCCGGAGAAAAATTCAGGTAAAGGAATTCTAGGTTCAGATATAGGAGCTTGAATAACAAAATCCTGTAAACTTTGAACTTTCATAGCGAGATTATTCAAACCTGTAGCTAAACTCTGAGGATCCATATTAATCAGGTGAAATCAGAACCATTCAAGGATTAGAAGGAGAGAGAGACGAAGGCTGCAGTAAGCAGAGATGCTAGTGAATCAACTAATGAGCAAACTCAAAAAAAAAATAAAATAATAATTTCTCTGCAGACTTCTTTTCTCTCCTTTCTTCTGCCAATTATTTTAACCCTTGGCCGGCCAAACTGTCATGGTTCTCAATGGCAAGAGAACATAGTAAAGCATACAAAAGGACTAGCTCTTGGAAGATGGTAACTCGAGCTGACCGTGAGCTAAACCTACCGCAACAACTAACAGTGGCTGGGTAGCGTGCCTACGTTTTATCCCTAGACGCCCAGCGCCAGCCGGAGAACTGACTGACCCTAGCAGAGGAAAATACAGACCTGGCTTACCTCTAGAGAAATTTTCCCCAAAAGGCAGACAGTAGCCCCCACATATATTGTCGGTGATTTCAGAGGAAAAAGACATACGAAGTATGAAGATAGGTTTAGCAAATTGAGGTCCGCTTACTAGATAGTAGGAAGACAGAAAAGGGAACTTCACGGTCAGCTGAAAACCCTTTCAAAATACCATCCTGAAATTACTTTAAGACTCTAATATCAACTCATGACACCAGAGTGGCAATTTCAGCTCACAAGAGCTTCCAGTCTCAGAAAATATACTATCACAGAGAACTGGAACAAAAATGCAAAACAAACATAGGACTACAAGTCCAACTTAGCTGATAGTAGTCTAGGAGCAGGAACATGGAACAGAAAGGCTTCTGGTTACATTGTTGGCCGGCATAGAAATGACTGAGGAGCAAGGTTAAATAGAAAACTCCCACATCCTGATGGAAACAGGTGAACAGAGAAGATGAAGCACACAAGTTCAGTACCACCAGTGGCCACCGGGGGAGCCCAGAAACCAAATTCACAACAGTAATCCAAACCCTAACCCTATCTTTAGCCCCAACCCTAACTGTAGCCCCAACCCTAGCCCTAACCCTAGCAATAACCCTAGCCCTATCACTAGCCCTAACACTAGCTGTAACACTAGCCGTAACACTAGCCCTAACCCTAGCCCTAACCCTAGCCCCAACCCTAGCCCTAACCCTAGCCCTAACCCTAGCCCCAACCCTAGCCCTAACCCTAGCCCTAACCCTAGCCCCAACCCTAGCCCTAACCCTAGCCCTAACCCTAGCCCCAACCCTAGCCCTAACCCTAGCCCTAACCCTTGCCCTATTCCTAACCCTAGCCCTAACTCTAGTCCTAACTCTAGCCCTAACCCTAATGGGAAAATGGAAATAAATATATTTTTTAATTTTTTTATTTTTCCCTAACTAAGGGGGTGATGAAGGGGGGTTTGATTTACTTTTATAGCGGGTTATTTAGCGGATTTTTATGATTGGCAGCTGTCACACACTGAAAGACGCTTTTCATTGCAAAAAATATTTTTTGCGTTACCACATTTTGAGAGCTGTAATTTTTCCATATTTGAGTCCACAGAGTCATGTGAGATCTTGTTTTTTGCGGGACGAGTTGACATTTTTATTGGTAACATTTTCGGACACGTGACATTTTTTGATCGCTTTTTATTCCGATTTTTGTGAGGCAGAGTGATCAAAAACCAGCTATTCATGAATTTCTTTTTGGGGAGGCGTTTATACCGTTCCGCGTTTGGTAAAATTGATAAAGCAGTTTTATTCGTCGGGTCAGTACGATTACAGCGATATCTCATTTATATCATTTTTTTTATGTTTTGGCGCTTTTATACGATAAAAACTATTTTATAGAAAAAATAATTATTTTGGTATCGCTTTATTCTCAGGACTATAACTTTTTTATTTTTTTGCTGATGATGCTGTATGGCGGCTCGTTTTTTGCGGGACAAGATGACGTTTTCAGCGGTACCATGGTTATTTATATCAGTCTTTTTGATCGCGTGTTATTCCACTTTTTGTTCGGCAGTATGATAATAAAGCGTTGTTTTTTGCCTCGTTTTTTTTTTTTTTTTTCTTACGGTGTTTACTGAAGGGGTTAACTAGTGGGGCAGTTTTATAGGTTGGGTCGTTACGGACGCGGCGATACTAAATATGTGTACTTTTATTGTTTTTTTTATTTTATTTAGCTAAAGAAATGTATTTATGGGAATAATATATAGGGCGCTATGGGAGAGAGCGATCATCCCGGATGTGAAGAGTTAACACATCCGGCATGATCGCGTCCCAGAAAGGGGGCGGGGCTAAGCGCCGAGCGGCTTCGCCGCTGTGGCGATACCTCCGGCCATCCTGACCGTGGAAACATACCCTAAGGCTAAGTGCACACTTTGCAGAATTGCCACGGAAATTTCCGTGGCAATTCTGCAACTCCTGCTGCGGGTAAAATGCATGTGGAATTGGCATGCGTTTTCCTGCTAAACACTAGCGTTTTCCAAGCGTAATTAGCTTGCAGAATGCTACTGATTGACAGGTTGGTCACACTTGTCAAACATAGTGTTTGACAACTGTGACCAACTTTTTACTATTGATGCTGCCTATGCAGCATCAATAGTAAAAGATAGAGTGTTAAAAATAATAAAAAAAAAAAAAATCATGTTATTCTCACCTTCCGGCGTCCCCCGGCAGGCTTCCCGCTCCTCGCGATGCTCCGGTCCCAGTAATACTTTGCGGCATGACCCCAGATGACGTGCGGTCTCGCGAAACCGCTACCTCATCACGGGTCATTTTCGCAATGCATTACTGGGACCAGAGCGTCGCGAGGAGCGGGAAAGCTGCGGGGGATGCCGAAAGGTGAGACTATCATGATTTTTTACTTTAATTCTTTTTTTTTAACAATTATATGGTACCCAGGGCCTGGAGGAGAGTCTCCTCTATTCCACCCTGGCTACCATCCGCACATGACCCGCTTACTTCCCGCATGGTGGGCATAGCCCCATGCGGGAAGTAAGCGGATCAATGCATTGTTATGTGTGCGGAATCCCCGCGATTCCGCACAAAGAATGAACATGCTGCGTTTTTTTCCGGAATGCGATTCCGCCGCCAAAAAAAACCAGCATGTGCACAAAAAATGCGGAATGCATTTTTAAAATAGGATGCTTAATGGGAGCGTTTTTTTCGCGTTTTTATAGCGAAAAAACGTGAAAAAAACATGAACGTGTGCACATAGCCTAATGTTTCACCCAAAGGGATGGATTTTCTTATGAGATGGATGGAAACTATGTGCGTGAAGTATCGTGTTGCCTGCATTTTTTTTTTTGCAGTATGTGTAGCTGCTGATAGTTCTAAAAGGGATACCAGAAATACACAGATCCAAAAATTTAATGTAACTGTTGTGAAACGAATTAGTGAATTTTAAATTATATGGATTATTCTTAATGAATAAAATATGAATGAAAATAAGGGAAATTGGATCAAATTGCCAGACAAGTAATAAATGATCTATGTATCTTGAATACCATTTAATGTGATCAAATAAAGGGTTGTCAGTATTGAAAATGTATTGTTCCTCCCACCATGCCATTACCAGATTAGCAACCAAAGGGCAATACTTCGCCCATCGAAACTCCACTATTTTGAAGGAAAAATCTCTTATTAAATAAAAAGTAATTGTGTGACAGAAGAAGCGAAAGTACTGAAATAATGTACGTTTGTAAATCCTGATTGTATGTGCAATATTTATTTAGATTAAATTGAACTGCACATATAGCAATACTATGTGAAATAGAAGTATAAAGGGCAATCACGTCACAAGTTTGCCATGTCCATTGAAGATCCCAACTAACACCATGACACATGTTCAATACTAGATTAACACCTGTCTCTTCACTAGAGTCCCTGATGGTGGGGTTAGACTTGGCTCCCAATAGACACCAGGTGCTACCCCAGGGCATAACTCGGATGCATGGCAAATGACCCCCCCAAGGGACAGATAGCTGGAATGGCCCAGTAGGAGAGTACTTCTGTTACAGGCAAGCACGGTACAAACACAGGAACCACAGATACTGGTGGGTACAGCTGATATACAGATAGGCACTGGCAGGTGCAGATTGGTACAGCTGGTATACAGATAGGCTGGCGGGTACTGAGGACCTGACAACTAGTAAGTGTGTTGGGAACTGACTATCCACGTTGCTCAGGTACCTACCAACAGGTGGAGGTGCCTTAAATAATAAGTGTCTCTCTGACATTGGCTGGGGACACTTTAGGAGAGTGCGCCCTAAGCACAGTGCACGGGTATCTATAAGCCGTGCGCAGACCTCAGGCAGCAGGAGAATGAGGAGGGAGTGCAGGACGAGGGCCGCTGCATTGAATAATTTGGCATCCCTGCTCGGGCAGGGAGGAAGCGTGCAGGGACGCCAGCGCTACATATCCTATCAGCAGTTCAAAACTTGCTAATCCTAGAGAATTTAGCCAAGTGACCCAAAATTTTTATTTTGAAGAGATCTGCTCTCTTAAGGTATACACTTTTTTACATCAGGATAGTATCCTTGTTAGGGTATGTGTCCACGTTCAGGATGGCCGGCGCTTTGGACGGAGCTGAAAACTCGCTCCGCTCAAAGCGCCGTCCCCATCTGTAGAAGCGAGGATTCCGGATGTGTTCATCGTACACATCCGGAATCATCGCACCCCACACATAGGGCCCTGTGTTTTAACGGACATGCTGCGTTCTAAAAAGACGTGCCGCATGTCCGGAAACGCAGGGCCCGCCGGGTGCATGTTCGCACGCATAGTGGAGAGGGGATTTCATAAAATCCCCTCCACTATGCTGTAACATCTGGACGCTGCGGATTGAACGCTGCGGCTCTACGCAGCGTTCAATCCGCAGCTATTCCGGATGTAATACGGCCCGTGGACACATACCCTAAATGAGTTACCTGCATCTAACAATCAATCTATCAATTTTTTTGCACCTGACAGACGTCTAGTGATTGGCACCTTCCTATGTTCATCCACAAATATCTCATCCACATACCCTAACATGCATATTGAGGTCTTTACGCATAGTCACTAACATTACAAGATGAATTATATATTAAGGGGAATCTGTCATTAATTTTTTTTTACCTCACCTGAGAGCAGCGTAATGTAGTGTCACGGGGAAACTAGGTGAGCGAGAGCTAATAACCCGGGCCCCTGCAGTTTCCCTCAGACTAGGGAAATCCTGACCCTCTACCTGGAGTTTACACTGATGGTGTGCATGTCCAGGCCTCGAACCTCACCCTGTCTCCTGATTCAACCCTAGGCTGATACCTCCGCCCACCACCCAGTGAAGAGGTAATATTCCAATACCCACAGTAAGCACAGACAAGGATAAAGGAAAATATACACCACGCCGCAGTCACTCAGGAATACACTATAAATGTGCAGGGCAAAATAAATACAAATATGGGAAGGAGTAAATAAGACAAAGGAAAATACACCACCAGCAACGAATCTCCAACAACCAGCTCTCAACTCCAGACCGAGATAACAACGCACAAGACAGAAGCTATAGTCGACAACGCCCAATGATCAGGAGAACTATTTAAAGGCAATGGGCATGGCCCAGCTTCCAATCCGAGGATAAGGTAAATTAACCCCAGAACAGCTAGATAAAATCTAGCCGACGCCAATGAGCAAATAGTGGTCAAAAGCGGAATTACCGCTGTCTGTCGAACGACCTGGTCTGAACAGCGTCCGACATGACAGTACCCCGCCTTCTACGAGGGACCCCAGGGCCCTCACGGCTAATAGGACCCGGCTGGTCTGGATGGCGAAGATGAAAAAACCTGACCAGCCGATCCGCATGAATGTCCGAGGCTGGTACCCAGGATCTCTCCTCAGGCCCATAACCACGCCAGTGTACCAAGTACTGTAAAGTGCGACGCACTACACGAGAGTCAACCACCTTGGAGACTTCAAACTCCAAATTACCATCCACCAAGACTGGAGGTGGCATAGGCGCCGCGTCCACAGAACCCACCACCTTCTTTAGAAGAGACCTGTGGAACACGTTGTGTATCTTATACACCGTAGGGAGCTCCAATCAGTACGCTACTGGGTTAATGACGGCGGTGACCCTAAATAGACCAATAAACCGTGGACCCAATTTAAGGGACGGTATTTTGAGTCTTATGTTTTTTTGTGGATAACCACACCCAGTCATCCACACTCAGGTCCGGACCTGGCACACGCCTACTGTCAGCCACACGTTTGTACCTAGCACCCACACTCAACAGGCGCTGTTTAACTCTCCTCCAGACTGATGACAATTGAGCTCCTAACTGGTCCTCCTCCGGAACGCCGGAAGAGCCCCTCTGACTCAAAGTACAGAAATGAGGATGTAGCCCGTAAACACAAAAAAACGGAGACTCCCCAGACGACTCCTGGCGGTGATTATTGATGGCAAACTCAGCCAAAGGAAGGAACGTAGACCACTCCTCCTGGTTATCAGAGACAAAGCAGCGTAGGTACTGTTCCAAATTTTGGTTCATATTCTCAGTCTGACCATTTGACTGAGGATGAAACGCCGAAGAATGAGATAACTTGATCCCCAGCCGTGAGCAAAATGCTCTCCAAAATTTTGCCACAAACTGAGACCCCCTATCAGACACGATGTCAGACGGAACCCCATGAAGTCTGACCACCTCCTGCACAAATACCTGAGCCAGAGTCTTAGCGTTAGGCAACGAAGGCAAAGACACAAAGTGCGACATTTTAGAAAACCGATCAACAATCACCAAGATGACCATGTTCCCAGCTGATGAGGGCAAATCAGTGATGAAATCCATGGAGATTTCCGTCTAAGGCTTACTAGGTACCTCAAGAGGAAGTAGTGTGCCAACAGGACGGGAGCGGGGAGTCTTAGCCCTAGCGCACGTGGTACAAGCTGACACGTATGAGACCACGTCCTGTCGGATCTTGGGCCACCAAAACCGACGTGACACCAACTCCAAGGTACCTCTAACCCCTGGGTGGCCAGCCAGGACAGTATCATGATGCTCCGCCAAAACCTTTAAGCGGAGATGAAGCGGTACAAAAGATTTGTTGATGGGAAGCTCAGATGGTACCTCCTCCTGAGCCTCGGCAATCTCAGCCTCAACCTCGGTAGTGAGAGCCGAAACCACAACCCCCTTTTGGAGGATGGGTACTGGATCCTCCCGAGGTTCTCCCCCCGGAAAACACCTGGACAGAGCATCCGCCTTAGTGTTTTTAGACCCCGGTCTGTAAGTGACAACAAAATTGAACCACGTGAAAAACAATGCCCAGCGAGCCTGCCTGGGGGACAGATGCTTGGCTGACTCCAAATACAGCAGATTGTTATGATCGGTAATAACAGTTACCTGATGTACCGACCCCTCCAAGAAGTGTCGCCATTCCTCAAAGGCCAACTTAATTGCCAACAACTCCCTGTTGCCGATATCGTAGTTACGTTCGGCGGACGACAGTTTCTTGGAGAAATAGGCGCACGGAGGTAAACCACTCAAAGATGAGCCTTGAGATAGTACCGCCCCCACACCAATCTCAGACGCATCGACTTCCACAACAAAGGGTTTTGATACGTCTGGCTGCACAAGAATGGGGGCTGAAACAAAACTGTTCTTAAGAAATTCAAATGCGCGCACAGCAGTCTCAGGCCAAACGGAGAAATTGGTACCCTTTTTAGTCATGTCAGTTAGCGGTTTAGCAATGATGGAAAAATCCTTGATAAATTTCCTATAGTAGTTAGAAAACCCAAGGAACCGCTGAAGTGCTTTCAGGTTATCAGGACGTTCCCAATGCAGCACCGCTTGCACCTTAGCAGCGTCCATTTTAAAACCAGAAGCAGACACAATATAACCCAAGAAAGGCAACTCTTGAACAGAAAATACACATTTCTCAAGTTTAGCATACAGCTTATTCTCTCTGAGAAGCTGTAACACCTGCCTGACATGATCTAAATGAGCATCACGGTCGCAAGAATATATGAGAATGTCATCAAGGTACAGGATAACGAATTTCCCCAAAACATGCGAGAACACATCATTGATGATGAAATATTGGAACACTACAGGTGCGTTAGTCAACCCAAATGGCATCACCAAATTTTCAAAATGACCTTCAGGGGTATTAAAAGCCGTCTTCCACTCATCACCTTGACGGACTCTTATGAGGTTGTACGCCTCCCTGAGGTCAAGCTTGGTAAACCACTTAGCACCTGCCACCTGGTTGAACAAATCTGGTATCAGAGGCATAGGGTATGGATCACGAACCGTAATCTGAGTCAACTCCCTGAAATCCAAACACGGGCGTAATCCGCCATCTTTCTTCTTCACGAAGAAGAACCCTGCTGCCACCGGCAGGGATGACGGCCTGATGTGCCCTTTGCTCAAGCTTTCAGCAATGTAATCTTTTAACGCTTGTCTCTCCGGACCGGAGATGTTAAACATCCTTGCTTTAGGCAATTTGGCCCCTGGTTTAAACCTGATAGAACAGTCATAGGGACGATGTGGCGGCAACTCTGAACAACCCTTCTCAGAGAACACATCCACAAAATCCAGAAGTGACTCCAGAATGCTTGAAGTCACCGCAGCCACACATGTGGCCAGGCAATTCTCCTGGCACAACTCGCTCCACTGAATTATGTCCTGAGTTTTCCAGTCAATTACCGGGCTGTGCATAGACAACCAAGGAAAACCCAAAACCACCTGAGCAGGAAGATTCCTGAGCACCTTACATGTAACCCGCTAGGAATGTAGAACTCCAATGTGGAGTTTCACCTCAGCCACAAATTCAGTAATCTCCCCCTGAGAGAGAGGAGCAGCATTGATGGTGACCACGCGGATAGGATGAGACAGTTTTTCAATCCTAAAACCTGCTGTGCGCGCAAACTCCTCATCAATGAGATTTGTGGCTGAACCACTATCGACAAAAACAGTAATTGGCAGCTCACTGCCAGCAATAAAAACCTTAGCAGGGATCATGCATTGAGAAACCACCATGGAGGATATACATAAGCTCAGATTGGTCTCCTCCACACCCTCTGAGCGTAGAAGTTTTCCGCCGTTGCGTTTTTCTTAGACAGCAGAGGACAGATGTTAATAAAATGTCCAGTTTTACCACAATAAAAACAGGCTCCCTGCTTCCTGAGCTCAGGGGCTCAACGCTTGATATGTGACACCCCTGCAATTTGCATAGGCTCCTTGGGCTCACATGCAGCAACCTCACGTGAACCTAAACGGGACCGCATACAGTGGAAGCCGCGGCCAGACTAGGAAGGAGCGACAGCCAACGAGGGATGCGGGTGAGTATTTTCTGAACAGCGGGGGGGCGCACAGGGGGTGGGGGGGCGGCGGACACATAGATCTTTCATTTAAACACTATTATTCATATCTTCTATGCAGCAAACGCTGCTGCACAGAAGATATGAATCGCGGCTTCAGCACGATGCAGGGGACAGCGCTAAACTTTAGCGCTGTCTCCTGCACACTCCGTGTGGTACCCACTCGCCACACGGGCGGCACACGTGTGCCGCACGTATGGCCTACGTGAGCTCACGGGCACACGGACACGGATAACTCCGGTACCGATTTTTTCCGGTACCGGAATTATCTGGACGTGTGGGACAGCCCTTAGTAAAACTAAACGATTGTTTCAGTTATGTCATATACAGAGAATACGAAACACCTTTATGGATGTATAGGGTAGGTTTGCGTACGAACTTCAGCTGTCCCAAGTATACTAAAGAGGTAGATATTTTACATATCATGTGGACTTGTCTTTGCTTACAGATAATTTGGACCGCAGTCTTAAAGGGAATCAGTCAGCAGGTTTTTGCTTGTAATCTGAAGACAGAAGGCGTTACAGACTGAAACACACAGTTCAAGGATGTGTCACTTGTTGTGCTGGGTACTGTGAAGGATTTATCACTAAGGGATTAACATTGCTAGACTAACCTAGTGGGGTGGGGTTAGCTTTCTCAGCTCTGCTTCATTCTAAATCTAAAAGATGATTGTGTCAGAACGGCTGCACCCAGTAAACTAAGTGATACATCGTTGTATTCAACTTCTCTTTGCCTACATGTCATGTCGGACGCTGTTCAGACCAGGTCGTTCGACAGACAGCGGTAATTCTGCTTTTGACCACTATTTGCTCATTGGCGTCGGCTAGATTTTATCTAGCTGTTCCAGGGTTAATTTACCTGATCCTCGGATTGGAAGCTGGGCCATGCCCATTGCCTTTAAATAGTTCTCCTGATCATTGGGAGTTGCTGATTATAGCTTCTCTCTTGTGCGTTGTTATCTCAGTCTGGAGTTGAGAGCTGGTTGTTGGAGATTCATTGCTGGTGGTGTATTTTCCTTTGTCTTATTTACTCCTTCCTATATTTGTATTTATTTTGCCCTGCACATTTATAGTGTATTCCTGAGTGACTGCAGCGTGGTGTATATTTTCCTTTATCCTTGTCTGTGCTAACTGTGGGTATTGGAATATTACCTCTTCACTGGGTGGTGGGCGGAGGTATCAGCCTAGGGTTAAATCAGGAGACAGGGTGAGGTTCGAGGCCTGGACATGCACACCATCAGTGTAAACTCCAGGTAGAGGGTCAGTCAGGATTTCCCTAGTCTGAGGGAAACTGCAGGGGCCCGGGTTATTAGCTCTCGCTCACCTAGTCTCCCCATGACATTATAATTGGCCCAACAACAACAAAAAAAAAAGGGGTTTCTTTTTTTTGTGTTTTGTCATGGATCCCATGACTTCCATAACCCGCCAGTTGAGGGCGCTGTCCCTACAGGTCACTGAGTTGAGGGGGGCAGTGCAGCAACAGGGACTAGCAGTATCTAATGTGCAAGCTGGAGCGACAGTAAGAGTTGCTGAGCCTAAATTTCCTTTGCCTGAAAAATTTACTGGGGAAAGCAGTAAATTTGTTTCTTTTCCTGAAGCTTGCAAACTATATTTCCGCATGCGCCCGATCTCCTCGGGTAATGAGGCTCAGCGTGTGGGCCTGGTGTTGTCATTGTTAAGCGGGGATCCCCAGCCATGGGCGTTTTCTTTGCCATCTGATTCTGTTGCATTTAACTCTGTGGAGAGTTTTTTTTCCTCTCTTGGGAAAATCTACGATGAACCTGACAGAATGGCTCTAGCAGAATCTAAGATACGCACTATTCGCCAGGGGGAGCGAGTTGCAGAGGATTACTGTTCTGAATTTTGTCGCTGGGCGATCGATACACAATGGAATGATCCAGCATTGCGGAGTCAGTTTATACATGGGATATCTGGAAGGGTTAAAAAAGCCCTTCTGATGTACAAGACTCCTACTTCTCTAGATTCCGCTATGAGTCTGGTTGTCCGCATTGATCGCCGTTTGCGTCAGGGGGAGCATGAGACACCGCCTATGGGCCGCTCATTTACAGTCATGAATAGGCGGCTCCACCTCCCATAGGGGCGGAGCCGACTATTCATGATTGTAAATGAGCGGCCCCACGTAACCGCATACAGTAGAAGCCGCGGCCAGACCAGGAAGCAGCGACAGCCAACGTGGGAGCAGGTGAGTATTTTCTGAACTGCGGGGGGGCGCACAGGGGGTGGGGGGGCGGCGGACAGGTAGATCTTTCATTTAAATACTATTATTCATATCTTCTATGCAGCAAACGCTGCTGCACAGAAGATATGAATGGCGGCTTCAGCACCATGTGGGGGGGACAGCGCTTACTGCAGCGCTGTCTCCTGCACGCCACAGGGACTGCACACGGAGACCGTCCGTGTATGGTCCGTGTTTTACACGGACCCATTGACTTTAATGGGTCCGTGTAATACGTGCGCTCCCACGAACACTGACATGTCTCCGTGTTTGGCACACGGAGACACGTTCCGCAAAAAATCAATGACATCTGCACAGATGCATTGATTTTTATGGGTCTACGTGTGTCAGTGTCTCCGGTACGTGAGGAAACTGTCACCTCACGTACCGGAGCCACTGACGTGTGAAACCGGCCTAAGAGATATTTTGGGGACATATTCCAAAATTGAGTCCCACATCTCGTCTGAGATAGGACACGTCACTTTTTAATTTAGTTTTGCCCTTAAAACAATATTTTACAGACTATGTTTCTAAAAGGTTCCTATAGGTCAGGGATATAAACCGTTTGGTACTTTTCTGCGACCCTATTACATCTAATACTATATCCGCTTGTATACAAATGGAGAATAACCTACTTTGAATCTCAAATGTGTGTTGCAGTTGTCGAAATTTATAAAGCATACTGTGACTAAGGGGGTAGCCTCTTGTAACCTCAAGTGTTTTTAAAGTATTCTCTTCCAGTAAATGAGAAAGATTCCAGACCCCCACTTGTCGCTAATGTCCAAAGACTTGTAGAGAGAGAAACTCTGGAATATTCATATTATTATTATTGAGGTATACTTTGTAAAGGCAGTGATGCTTTACAGGTGTTTAATTTTCTTTAATATCTTCTCAGTAAGTGCTAATGTAGGGTATTCAGAAAAGTACGATAAATACGAAATTTCCCCGCTTCAAAACTGGGAAGCAACAAGTCCTTTCCCACTATATGTTGAAGGACAATTCCCCCAGAATTGTTTATATTAGGTTCCCCCAACCCAGTAAATGTTGACTTTGACAGGCTAAATAGTACAACAAGGCGTTCGGTAATGCAAAACCCTCCTTTGGTTTTTGCAAGGATTCTAGTTTGTTTCTTGGCTGTCCTTTCCTCCAAATGACATCCGTATATAAAGAGTTTATTTTTTTTGTAAAATCTATTTTATGGACGCCAGATCGGAGCATTGTGCAGGATGTACAGGAGCTGAGTCATGATTATCAAGCTGATATCTTTTTTTTAATCTTTTTAATAAAGGGGACAAATGAAGTTGCTCACAAGTTAGCGTTTAGAACAGAGTGTGATTCCAAGATATTTAAACTGGGATACCACTTGCACTTGGACAGTGGAATACTGTAAAGAGATGTTCATAGAGTCCAAGTAGAGCAGCATCGACTTGTCCCAATTTATGTGTAAGCCAGAGATTTTCCCGAAACTGGGGATGACTGTTATCGTCCTCTCCAGAGACCCCCGCAAATATCTGAAAAACCGAAGCAAAGCATCTGCATACAATGTTTCCTTTTCTTCCTTGGGGCCATATTTGAGGATACCGTGTATAGACCCCTAGGAACATATATTCTTTATTCCATACTTTTAAAAGTGGACTGTCATCCAAAATTAGACAAACAAATACCCACAAAAAATCACACAAAAATGTAGCTATAAAAAAATGTGATCGAACTCACCCTATGGGGACACCTATTTTTAGCCTCTACCTACCAGCGGAAGTTGGCACCCTACAGATTTCGTTAATGGCGCCCCCCGCTCCTTGGCAGCAGTCAGTGATGTACCCTACTAAAGGTGTTCCGGATCAGATAAATAAATACATATCAACAATCTACTATATCTCTTGAACAGGACCTCATATGTCCATCCAAAATGACTTGCAATGCACCATAACGTGAGAAAAATAACAATGTATTGTCAGATTGAGAATCAGTTATGTGCCTATAGAATTGACCTCTACCTGTCAGCTGAGGTTGGCACCCTACAGATTGCGAAATGGCACCCCGCTACATGTCTGCTATCCCTCAATGTCCCTAGATAGCCCTAAATAATTGGTGGAGTGGGTACAAGGTACAGGGTGGGTACAAAAATTTACTCAGATAATTACTAATTGGATGGATTATGCCAGTTAGCCCTCTCCTCAATAACCTCTTAATAATATACCATGCAAAGGATATAAGGTTTTTCGATAAGCTAGAATAAAATAGGAAACTGCAGTACCTATCCAAACAAGTGTTTTAGATGATTTCCTCTGCCTCAACGCGTTTCACCAATTGACTCATAGACTTAATAGATCATTATATCAGCAGATATTGTGTGCCTTCAGTCTGGAGGAACATGTTTAAATATCCCACTTCCTAAAGAGACCACTCCCCCACCCCATTCCTGTTTAGGGATACAAGTTCAGGATCAGTATATATATATATATATATATATATATATATATATATATATATATATATATATATATATATATACAGTATATAAAAAGTCTATCCCTACTTACTCATTGCGCCAGCACCAAGTTTGAGCTACTAGAGTTCTCCAACACACGCGTCCGTTCTGGCCCGAAGTGATGGAATCCGGTCACCACTGCACATGTACGCCACTTAATGTGGGTCACACTGGCGCGCATAATGGATGAAGGTGCCCTGTATGCATGTCCGGAAGTATACCGAAACAATGCATTCCATATTGGGACGCACAGAAGTTTGCACCATGTCTGCGCGACCGAATTTATACTTCCACAATGGAACGCATGCAATAGTCTGAAACATAATCTGCAAAAACCTGGACCAGGATCTCTATCATCTCAGATGCAGGCAGGTATAGTGAGTGAAAAATGATACCTCCCAACACAGTGAGGTGATGTACAGGAACAGGAATGTAAGTAAGGGAGACGGGGTCCCCATCCTATCTGGCCACATACATGGGTGTCGATATTAAGGATATTTTATAATAAGTGACAAATATGTAGATCTAGTATTCAAGGCCCTTGAGTAAAAATAATGTAAAAAAGATAAAGTAATTAAACACACAAATGTGTGAGCCCCATGTCCAGGGCAGCAAGATAGCAATAGTCAAGTATCTATCCATATATACAGATCAAAACCAAAGGTTGTATTTACAAAAAGCAGGCATATGAAATTTGCTCATTGAAACCCCTAGAGATCATAAAGCCATGTGAAAAATCCATTCACTCTCCTTTTTAAAGATGTTTTTATCATGATTTCCTCCTCTATTGTTCAGTTTATATACTTCCAGAATTCTCTCTGTGCTCGCAATGATGTAACAGTTCATCTTCCCAGCTCACAGTGAACTGTTGCTTGGAATGCAGCCTAAGTGACCTGCGGTAACCTCGATGACGTCACCGCTAGTCACTGAGGCTGCACCTGCAGCACCTCATTCTCCCATGGTTTTCAGCCTGGATAGTGGCATAATGGCACCGTCGAGGTTGTAAACCGCATATCGCAAACATGGATTACGGCATGCGACATCTTCGCTTTGGACAGGTGAGGGATATGGATGTTTATTATTTATTGTTTTATATTTTTACAAGGGACAAGAGCTTCAATTGAATGGCCGTAAGGTGAGTATAACTGTCCTTTTTTATTTCTATTTTAAATAAAGGGGTCAGTGTCTTTCTTTCAAATACAGGATTTTATTCTGACTGTCTTTTTTTACAATCTAACCATGGGGTTAGTAATGGAGAATATACATATTCCTTATATTTCACATTTCCTTACTTTAGCACAGATGAGTGCGGCCATAATCTATTTTGTATGTGTCTTTTTTGGCTATGCACTAGCATAAATTATTATATATATTGTTCAGTCAGTTTACTTATTTATGTTAGTAATGGAGAGGCATCATGGTGTCATTAGCATACTTGTGGTTCCCACACTGCTCGGTCACACTGTTTGCGTTTCCTACCTCCTCCTCTTGAATTCCTCCACATCCTCCTCTGCTCTCTGCGTTGGTGAGACTGCAACAGCCTTACTTTCCTCTTGTGTGGGTCCCTGCACCTCCACCCGGGTAAATTGCTCCAGTCTGGTGGCCACCTCCCTTTTCTTAGACTCACCAGCTCCCGCCATCTCCACTGTGAGAGCCGCCACACCATCTTGAATTTGGAGACTCGCATCATCTGTCGTCTTCTCCTGGCTTTTTGAGTTCATGGGGATGCTAGGCAATGACATCTTTGGGTGCAGCAATATATCCAGAGCACAGGGCAGTAAGTAAAGCAGTTATCTAAAGAAAGCAGGTAATTAGCTAGATGCTAGACTGGAACTCCTGTGTCTGTATTCTCTCACATGCTGTTTTAGGCCATGCCTCCATTTGGTCAGTATTTTACATCAATACCTGTAAGAAGGTGGAACAATCAGAGGAAAAGTATAATAGAAACACATCACCACTTCTGTAGTTATCACCCACTCCTGGTTTTGGCTTACAAATACTGATATAAAAATACTGAGCAAATACTGAATGTGTGAACATGGCCTTAAAGAGCAAGTAGGATCCACTGCTTGGGTCTGATGGCTAACTTAAAGGAAACCTGTCACCCCCAAAATCGAAGGTGAGCTAAGCCCACCGGCTTCAGGGGCTTATCTACAGCATTCTGTAATGCTGTAGATAAGCCCCCGATGTATCCTGAAAGATGAGAAAAAGAGGTTCGATTATACTCACCTGGGCGGGCGGTCCCATCCGATGGGCGTCGCGGTCAGGTCTGGGGCCTTCCATCTTCATAGAATGACATCCTCTTCTTGTCTTCACGTCCTGCGCAGGCGTACTTTGTCTGCCCTGTTGAGGGCACAGCAAAGTACTGCAGTGCGCAGGCGCCGGGCCTCTCTGACCTTTCCCGGAGCCTGCGCACTGCAGTACTTTGCCCTCAACAGGGCAGACAAAGTGCGCCGGAGCCGCAGCGTGAAGACAAGAAAAGGACGTCATTGTAAGTAGATGGGAGGCCCCGGACCGGACCGCGATGCCCATCGGATCGGACCGCCCGCCCAGGTGAGTATAATCGAACCTCTTTTTCTCATCTTTTAGGATACATCGGGGGCTTATCTACAGCATTACAGAATGCTGTAGATAAGCCCCTGATGCCGGTGGGCTTAGCTCACTTTCGATTTTGGGGGTGACAGGTTCCCTTTAAGAGGCACATTGCACCTTCAATTGTATACTACAAAAATTGAATAGTACTTCCTGACCAAATAAATCTGGTTTGTATGTAGTGCAGTCATAGCAGCTTGTGCTTGTTCACATTTGCTTAATTCTGTTAGGGGGTTCTGATCTGTCTTTGCCTCTTCTACTCTTGGAAATTTAGCAATGACGCTCCATCAGCTCTCATAGTCTTTGTCTACATGTAGACAGCATGTGATTCCTGCAGCCAATCAGATGGGTTAGCAGTGACTTATGTCAGCACTGGGCAGTGATGTAAGTAAAGTACAGCATGTGGCAGCTGGACTCACTGATTGTTTTCAGTCATTGCCATGGTCATATATGACTGCTTGTAGACTAATGAGAGTCAGTGATGAGTGATCATATAGGAGCGCTTAGGAAGCAGCCCAGAGGGGGACAGGATGTCAGGTCTCCACCGCAGCTCCAGTCGAGAACCTCCAATGGAGGATGGTAGCAATGAGAATGATAAATGGTCTGAGGAACGCAGGGAAGAGACACAGACGAGAGATGGGGTTAAACCACAACGCATTTCGACGGAGATTCCATCTGATGAAGATGGATCCTCCGTCGAAACGCGTTGTGGTTTAACCCCATCTCTCGTCTGTGTCTCTTCCCTGCGCTCCTCAGACCGTTTATCATTGTCTCATTGCTTGTAGACTAAGACTGGAAGGACCGCCAAAGCGTCAGTGCTGACTTATTAAGGCAAAGAAGATCTGAGTAGAGTTGTATTCTCTTAATTTTTATTTTTTTTGCTTAGAACTTTTGTGGCTCATTTAATTTTTGTAAAAAGTTGGATTAATCCAATAGCGGCACATTTTAACAGGGCTGTAGTGGTGACTTACTGTTTTTTGCATGAAAATGCTGCAGCCAAACACTGAGCTTAGTGGACTCGTGCCATCTACCTCAGTACAAGACCACTAGTATATAACCATACTAGTTTTTTGCCACAACTTTCATGTTTTGATATGTATTTTTCTAACTTTGTAACTCTGATTATTTCTGTACAGATACCAATCCCGAGCCCCAGGATCGATATCATGGGATATATTTTGCAATGCTGCTTGCTGGAGTTGGGTTTCTACTTCCTTATAACAGTTTTATTACAGATGTGGATTATCTACACCACAAGTTTCCAGGTTTGTTAAACTTAATCTCACAGTTGTATTCTGTAAGTCATATGCCACTCGTGTATCGTACAGTAGATCTCTACTAAATCAGCTAGATCTCTACTCTAGTAGAACTCTACTAAAGTTTTGCTGAGATGATATTTCCACTATATTTTATGACCCATGTATGCAGTGGCATATTTAATGTAATTCCTTACCTTATTTGTACAAAACAATTTGAGCAGCCCAAGAATGACAGACAAGTGTCTAATTGATTAACAAAGTAATGTTTAATCACCGCACACTCTTGATATATGCTTGTAAGAATTTTATTGTACAGATGCAGCAATAACATAGTTCAGTTGCAGGGATAGAGAAAATGGTGAGGCGACAAAAACATAACGTTTCAACCCTCACAGGCTCTTATTCATATAATCACTTTAGAATAAAAAACAAGGTATGAAAGATCAATTCCATAATATAAACTACAAATAAAATTACTAATAAACTGCAAATAAAATTACAAACAAAAAAAATAAAAATAAAATACAAGTATACACATGGCAGAAAACAACAGACCTACTAGATTACAAGAAACAAAGTAATGATGATTCAAAGTTTAATTGTAGTCATGTTTAGGTCTGGTATAAGCCATCAAAGAACATTGTATGGCAAAACAAAAAAAGGGCAAAAACTTGCAATCCCTTAAAGGGAAAGGGGTACAAGAAATAATATCAGGATCAATGTGACTGGATGTTTAAATATAGGGGAATTCGCTCCAATTGACAGTGTCATAAATACTTGGTATGGTGTATATCCTTATGCAGAGATGTGCCCAATCTATGTCAAGTTAATGCAGAGTAGGGAAAGTTGTAGCCGATATTACCTGTTGGCAAGGTTCACTGAACGATATAAAGGAGATTCTGATAGCAAATGACACTTGTTGTGGGAAAGGGGACTTAGATCTCATAGGAAAAATAAGCAGAGTAGGATATGTCTGCATATTGCGGATTTGCTGTTGTAAAATTCTGAGCGGATTCTTCCTCTCTTAGCAGAAAACACAGTTGAAAATCCACTCGGTTTTTATGCGGTTTTGATGCGGATTTTTATGCGGTTTTCTGTGCGGATTTGTCTGCAGATTTGCAAACTAAATAAAAATATATATATATAAAAAAAAGAATTGTGATATAATTTCCTTGTCCAACCTCTTCTTTTACATTCTCCATTGAAGACTATAATATCATTGCATACTATGTTCAAATAAATATCATGTTTACACACATAAAGCACATAAAAAACAAACAAAAGTGAATATAAATATATATATATATATATATATATATATATATATATATATATATATATATATATATATATATATATAACCAGGCCCAAGGTTTAGTAATGAACAGTTGTCAGCCAGGCACCCACATTAATAAAATGGTACATAATGGTACATGAAGACATTGGTACATAAAGAGTTAAATAAAAGAGACACACACACGAAATCTGCGTGAAATGCAATATCTGTTTAATTTTCAAAAAAATGTATAAAAAATTGCGTGAGCTCCCTCGTAATTTTCTTAACCAGCAGAGGGAAAGCCGACAGCTGAGGGCTGATGTTAATATTCTGGAAAGGAGTCAATAGCCATAAAGGTACCCAGGCTATTTATATCAGCTCACAGATGTTTGCTTATCCTTTACTGGCTAGTTTACAGGGGAACCCCAGAAAAAAATTGACATGGGGTCCCCCTATAAAATCGACCCAGCAAAGGCTAGGCAGACAGCTGCGGGCTGATATTAATAGCCTGCGAAGGGGCCATATATATTGGCACCCCCCCAGGCTAAAAACATCAGCTCTCAACCGCCCCAGAAATGGCGCATCTTATAGGTGCGCCAATTATGGTACTTAGCCTCGCTCTTCCCACTTGCCCTGTAGCGGTGGCAAGTGGGGTAATATTTGTGGGGTTGATGTCACCTTTGTATTGTCAATAAGTCACCTATCCATTACTAATCCTATAGTTATATGGTAAATAAAGACACAGGCAGGATAAAATCCTTTAATTGAAATAATCACACAGACTCCTTTATTAATCTTAATTTACCATATTTACTGCATCGCCTAATCCCCGAATCCCTCGATCTCTTGCAACAAAAATAAAATAATAAACCAACATAAATACTCCCTGTCCGACGCAGTCCATTTACCGAGTGTCCTACGACCACGACGATCTCACGTGTAGAACAGTCACATCGGGAGGTATTTGGGGAGTATGAATTTTTTTTTTGTTTTACAATTGAACACAGTCGCCGGATGATGGGACTACTGTCCCATCATCATCTCATGCTGTCACTGTTATATGTGACAGCAAACATAGCTGGATGGGAGTAGTAGTCCCATCAGACGATGCCTGGCTACACACGCAGACAGACACACGCAGACACCCGCAGACAGACACACACACACAGACACCCACTGACACCCGCAGACAGACACGCACATATTCTCTGCTCACACACTCTTCCTCCTTCCTTTCTGCAGCGTTTTTGGCATGCAAATCCGCAAACCTTTTTACACCTACGGTCTAGCTGCCGATTTGGCTGACTCAATGTAAGTCAATGGGTGCAGAAACAAAGCAGATCTGCAAAAAGAATTGACATGCTGCGTAAAATAAAACGCTGCGAATCAGTGCAGAATTTTCCGCAGCATGTGCACACCAATTCTGGATTCCCATTGATTAACATTGTTTGAACTACCCTTTGTGGATTTGGTGCAATTCCGCGCTGAAAAAACGCTGTGGAACCGCAACAAAATCTGCAAAGTGTGCACATAGCCTAATATGTATAAAGAGTCATGGGCCGTGGATTATTTGGGTCCAGGGGAGGTCCTGCGCCTTGATTTATAGGCTACAATGTGTAGTATTGACACATGGGTGGCTATAAATAGTGTGCTGAAGAGGCCACCTGACCAGCAGTGTGCAGGTGAGTTCACGCCCCCAGAACAGACCTCGCTGCCGAGCTGTGAAATAACCAGAATGATGCTTGGAACACACAAAAAAAAAACGGCATAAAAAAAGATTGAAGAGAAGAGAAATGGAATAGTAAGGAAAGTCATGTCTTACCACATCTGATTGTGAATTTGTGACTTGCGATTCCATCTCTGATGTGTTGGGTTGTCTCCCCCACATATAATAGACCACATGAACATTTCACCACATAAACCACAAAATTTGACTCGCAGGTGTAATAGCCTTTGATTGGTAGGACTTTACCGTCCTGGGGTGGACGACCATCTCAGACTTAATGACATTTGAACAGGTAGCACAATTGAGTCAGAGAAATGTGCTCTGTCTTGGTGTACTCAGGAATTATTGGGTTTTTTTAAGAGTGCCACCAATGTCAGCCCTGATAAGGTCATCCCTGATGTTTTGAGATCTCCTGCTGCACATAATTTGCTGCGGCACTCATGTCACGTCAATTAGTAAGATCAGCAGCTGCCACTATAGACTGAATGTTCCTTTCAAAAGTGCTGAGTGTACCGATTGGCTACCCTGCTGTCCATGTGACGGCAGTGCCACAGCCGATGGCAGACACTGGGAGCGTCGGTATGGACTTGCTGGTGGACCCGGGGAAGGTGAGTAAAGAACGGTTTGTTTCTTTTTAACAACTTGCAGGCTGAAAGGCAACAACCCATTATCGCTCCAAATTGCGCTACATTAACCATAGAAAAGCTCTTCTGCTCCATCATTTTCTTGGACTTTGAAGAACCAACTTATGTGCATGTCTTATAAAGATGAGGATTTGTCAGGGTTATGGGGATGTTTTTCTATAAAACCTTAATGGCCTGAAGTCACAGTTATGTGCCTTTCACAACATATGACCAGGTAGTTTCTCAACTGGACTTTTAAGATTGTCTTTTTCCTCTTTTTAGTATGGAGCAAAGCTATAAGTGCACTATTAGGCTATGTGCACACGTTGCAGATTTTCCTGCGGATTTTTCTGCACTAAAAACCGCAGATCTTGGCAGAAAACGCAGGTGCGGTTTTTGGTGCGGTTTTTAATGCGGTTTTCTGTGCAGATTGTCTGTGTGTCTCCAATTTCACCCGATCTGCAGGGACAGGGGGAGTGGTACTTCAGCCCAGGGGGGTGGCTTCACCCCCCCCCCCCGTGGCTACGACCGCTCTAATTGGCTGTTGAAAGTGAAACAGCCAATCAGAGCGATTTGTAATATTTCACCTATGAAAATGGTGAAATACTACAATCCAGCCATGGCCGATGCTGCAATATCATCGGCCATGGCTGGAAAACCTAATCTGCCCCCCCCCACCGATCGCCTCCCCAGTCCCCCTTTCTGCCCCGTACTGTGGTCCGCTCCCCTCCGTCCTCCTGTCCGCTCCCCCCGTGCTTCGATCCACCCCCCCCGTGCTCCGATCCACCCCCCCGTGCTCCGATCCCCCCTCGTGCTCCGATCTCCCCCCCTCATACTTACCGAGCCTCGCGGTGTCCGTCCGTCTTCTTCATGGGCGCCGCCATCTTCCAAAATGGCGGGCGCATGCGCAGTCCGCCCGCCGAATCTGCCGTTCAAGGTACATTTTGATCACTGTGATAAAACCTATCACAGTGATCAAAATAAAAAAAATAGTAAATGGACCCCCCCTTTATCACCCCCATAGGTAGGGACAATAATAAAAATAAAGAAAAAAATGTTTTTTTTTCTTCTAGGGTTAGGGTTAGGGTTTTAGGGTTAGGGTTAGGGTTGGGGGATCAAAGTGCTCATCACACATCTAGATAAGTTCCTTGGGGGGTCTAGTTTCCAAAATGGGGTCACTTGTGGGGGGTTTCTACTGTTTTGGCACATCAGACTAGGAATATTAACCCACAGCTGTCTGCATAGCCTTTCTGGCTCTAAAATATAGGGGCCCCCGAAAAAAAATTGCGTAGGGTCCCCCTATATTTTTAGGCCAGAAAGGCTAGGCAGACAGCTGTGGGCCAAAATTTGTGGCCTGGGAAGGGGTTAAAATACCCCTGGCTGTTCCCAGGCCATGAATATTAAGCCAACAGCTGTCTGCGTAGCCTTTCTGGCTCTCAAATATAGGAAGAGCCCCCCCAAAAAAAGTGTTGGGGTCCCCCTATATTTTGAGGCCAGAAAGGCTACGCCTATGAAAGGGTTAAAAAAAACCACACACACTAGAAAAAATTATTTTAATGAAATAATGACACCCACTTTTTGACCATTTTTTTTATTTAACTCTCAATCCACCAGAAGACCCTCGACCTGAAAAAGAAGTAAAAAAATAAACCAAATTCATACTCCCTGGCCCTGTCCGCAGAAATCCATCAAGGGTCCCACGAAGATCTGCCATGGAGAGCAGACACATCCAAAGATGTGTCTGCTCTCCACAACTGCAGCAACACACTGACAGGAGCTATGGCTCCTGTCGGTGTGTTACTACGCATGTGCGAGAGTTTACCGGCATTCATTGACCCCGGTACTCTCGCTTTACGGCAGTGCTGCGTGGGAAAGTTCACACGCAGCTGTACTGCCATAAACAGAGAAGTCGGCGCCATTGAACTCCGGAACAGTACGCGATACACTGCTAGGAGCTTCGCTCCTGGTAGTGTATCACCGAAGACCAGGCGATCGGCATGGGACACTCGATTTTGGATTCTGCGGACAGGGAGTATGGATTTGCTTTTTTTGGGGGGGATTTTTTTCTAGGGGCGAGGGCTTCGCATACCTGTATGTGCTGTATGGTGAGTATATACTCTATGTTATATGTTGTATGTACTGTGTGTCATGTCTGTTACGTTTATTGTATGTGTATTGTATGTGTTATGTGGTTTGTGTTACTTACAATTGTGCTAAGTTGCCGGACACAGGGACAACTCTCCCATCCTAATACCGGATGGGAGTAGTAATCCCATACGGCGATTTAGCACAATTGGGTGGCACTATCGTCGCATGGGGACACACACACACACAGACAGACGCACACACACAGACACACACAGACAGACGCATACACACAGACTTCACACACATATACACAGACACACATACACAGATACACACACATACATACCAAAATCGATCAAATGACCGACATCGATCCCCATGCGACGATATGCCTCCTTGATAACAGCCACACTCCGTCCACGCACTTCCACCCACGCACTTCCTCCCGCTTCCCCGCACTTCCTGCTGCAGCGGTTTCTACACGCAAAACTGCAGAAAACCCGTTTTTTTCTGCAGCATGTGCACAGCGGTTTGCGGTTTCCATAGGTTTACATGTAAATGTAAACGCAATGGAAACTGCTGCGGACCCGCAGCGGCAAAATAGCTGCGGTTCCGCGGTAAAAACCGCACAGTATGAACATGGCCTTAATGCTTGATGCAGGCCCAGATTGCTAGCTGCAATACTTGGAGAAGATATGGCCATTCACTCCTTCTCATTAGATTAATCCATTCTTCTTCATTTTTGTTTTTTACTATGGAATTTTTCCCCTTGGAGAATCTGCATTCTTTTTGTGTTGTATTCTGAGTATATCTTACACAAATTTACTTTATTTACTCTATTAAATATATTGTGTGATTTGTGTATCATATGTTAAATAGTTCCAATGGTTATTATTAGTAAGTATTTACATTATGTATTTTCTTCATTGTCAGACACATTTTCTATTCCTGAATACTCTTCTTGTAATAATTACTATCAACCCTTAATTTGCCTCTGTGTGAACTTTATTAATGTAGTAATTGTGCTGCTCCTTCGATTTTCACATAGTTAACATGTTGGGTGGATGCATCAGTTTTGCTATTCTCACTAGTCTCAGTTCCCTACATAACTGGGTGTCTGGGATTCGCAAAGGGAACTCCACCAATCACAAGTGATGGCATGTTTTAGTAATATGCCACAATTTTACAAAATAGTATATTTTTTATGGCACAAATAGGTTTATAAGAGCCTTTAGATCTCTATGCATCAAATTCCATGCACCATCTGATGCCTCTGCCATAGACAATGATTGGAGTTGAGGCCAAACGTGGACCTGCAGTCCAGTCAGGATGTGCTTTGCAAAGCCCCAGTTTCTGGGGTTCGAGTGGACTGACCCCCAGCAATCTGCAAGTTTGCTCTCTGCAGATAGAAGATAACCTTCAGTTTTGGATTGACCCTTTGATGTACAGTACAGACCAAAAGTTTGGACACACCTTCTCATTCAAAGATTTTTCTGTATTTTCATGACTGTGAAAATTGTACATTCACACTGAAGGCATCAAAACTATGAATTAACACATGTGGAATTATATGCTTAACAAAAAAGTTTGAAACAACTGAAAATATGTCTTATATTCTAGGTTCTATAAAGTAGCCACCTTTTGCTTTTATTACTGCTTTGCACACTCTTGGCATTCTCTTGATGAGCTTCAAGAGGTAGTCCCTGGAAATGGTTTTTACTTCACAGGTGTGCCCTGTCAGGTTTAATAAGTGTGATTTCTTGCCTTATAAATGGGGTTGGGACCATCAGTTGTGTTGTGCAGAAGTCTGGTGGATACACAGCTGATAGTCCTACTGAATAGACTGTTAGAATTTGTTTTATGGCAAGAAAAAAGCAGCTAAGTAAAGAAAAACGAGTGGCCATCATTACTTTAAGAAATGAAGGTCAGTCAGTCCGAAAAATTGGGAAAACTTTGAAAGTGTCCCAAAGTTCAGTTGCAAAAACCATCAAGCGCTACAAAGAAACTGGCTCACATGAGGACCGCCCCAGTAAAGGAAGACCAAGAGTCACCTCTGCTTCTGAGGATAAGTTTATCCGAGTCACCAGCCTCAGAAATCACAGGTTAACAACAGCTCAGATTAGAGACCAGGTCAATGCCAAACAGAGTTCTAGCAGCAGACACATCTCTACAACAACTGTTAAGAGGAGACTTTGTGCAGCAGGCCTTCATGGTAAAATGGGAAACCACTGCTAAGGACAGGCAACAAGCAGAAGAGACTTGTTTGGGCTAAAGAACACAAGGAATGGACATTAGACCACTGGAAATCTGTGCTTTGGTCTGATGAGTCCAAATTTGATATCTTTGGTTCCAACGACCGTGTCTTTGTACGACGCAGAAAAGGTGAACGGATGGACTCTACATGCCTGGTTCCCACCGTGAAGCATGGAGGGGGAGGTGTGATGGTGTGGGGGTGCTTTGCTGGTGACACTGTTGGGGATTTATTCAAAATTGAAGGCATACTGAACCAGCATGGCTACCACAGCATCTTGCAGCGGCATGCTATTCCATCCGGTTTACGTTTAGTTGGACCATCATTTATTTTTCAACATGACAATGACCCCAAACACACCTCCAGGCTGTGTAAGGACTATTTGACCAAGAAGATAGTGATAGTGATGGGATGCTACGCCAGATGACCTGGCCTCCACAGTCACCAGACCTGAACCCAATCGAGATGGTTTGGGGTGAGCTGAACCACAGGGTGAAGGCAAAATGGCCTACAAGTGCTAAGCATCTCTGGAAACCCCTTCAAGATTGTTGGAAGACCATTCCCGGTGACTACCTCTTGAAGCTCATCAAGAGAATGCCAAGGGTGTGCAAAGCAGTCATCAAAGCAAAAGGTGGCTACTTTGAAGAACCTAGAATATAAGACATAATTTCAGTTGTTTCACACTTTATTGTTATGTATATAATTCCACATGTGTTAATTCATAGTTTTGATGCCTTCAGTGTGAATGTACAATTTTCATAGTCATGAAAATACAGAAAAATCTTTAAATGAGAAGGTGTGTCCAAACTTTTGGTCTGAACTGTATATTCCAAATTTAATATTTCAGAGCTTACATTTAGATAAAATTGTCTAAGCCCACCTGTAATTACAAGACAATACCTTCAAATTAGTTTCTAAACTAAACTGCCCACAAAAAAGAGTAAGGCTCCCACCTGTCATCTGTTATGAACTGGTGGCCTGGGAGCAGCATGGACGAGCTCTGGAGTAGGTGGCCTCTATACTGACCGCAGACCCTCAACTTAACACATCAACTAGAAGTAGCCGTGGGATGTTCCTGTCACTCCCTAGACACCTCGTCACGGCCAGAGGACTAATTACACCTAAAGAAAGAAACAGGAATACTATCTTGCCTCAGAGAAAATTCCCAAAGGAAAGGCAGCCCCCCACAAATATTGACTGTGAGAGGAGAGGGAAATTACAAACGCAGACTGAAAACAGAATTTAGCAAAGGAGGCCACGCTACCTAGAAAAAAAAGACAGGAAAGAGTACTGTGCGGTCAGTATAAAAAATACTACAAAATCCACCACAGAGAATACAAAAATCTCCGCACCTAACTAAAGGCATGGAGGGTAACTCTGTGACTCCAGAGTTTCCAGCTTGGCTGAATAAATCCTTACACAGACAAAGCTGGACAAGAAAAACATAGCAATTCACAGAACTATTAAGTCCACCGCATGTGGACTGCAAAAACAGAGCCAGGACTTATCTTTGATGATTTGGACAATCCAGAAGGAGAAACCAAGCAGAGATGTGGATCCCTAGAAAACAATGGACAACTGGCACTCACTAAAGAAAGGAGCCAGACTAAATAGCCCCTTCCAAAGTGGAAGCAGCTGATGACTGTTGTGAAGGACAAACAGCAGCACTACCACTTATAACCACCGGAGGGAGCCTAAGAGCAGAACCCACAACAGAATTCACAACAGTACCCCCCCCTTGAGGAGGGGTCACCGAACCCTCACCAGAGCCCCCAGGCCGATCCGGACGAGCCAAATGGAAGGCACGAACCAAATCGTCAGCATGAACATCGGAGGCAACAACCCAAGAATTATCCTCCTGGCCATAACCCTTCCACTTGACAAGATACTGAAGCCTCCGTCTAGAAAAACGAGAATCCAAGATCTTCTCCACAACATACTCCAACTCCCCATCAATCAACACCGGGGCAGGAGGATCAACAGAGGGAACAACGGGCACCACATATTTCCGCAACAAAGATCTATGAAAAACATTATGGATGGAAAAAGAGGCTGGAAGGGCCAAACGAAAAGACACTGGATTGATAATCTCAGAAATCCTATAAGGACCAATAAACCGAGGCTTGAACTTCGGGGAAGAAACCTTCATAGGAACATGACGAGAAGACAACCAGACCAAATCCCCAACCCGAAGCCGGGAACCCACATGCCGACGACGGTTAGCAAAACGCTGAGCCTCCTCCTGAGACAACACCAAATTGTCCACAACATGAGCCCAAATCTGCTGCAACCTGTCAACCACAGAGTCCACCCCAGGACAATCAGAACACTCAACCTGCCCTGAAGAAAAACGAGGATGAAACCCAGAATTACAAAAGAATGGTGACACCAAGGTAGCAGAACTAGCCCGATTATTAAGGGCAAACTCGGCCAATGGCAAGAAAGCCACCCAATCATCCTGATCGGCAGACACAAAGCATCTCAAATAAGTTTCCAAAGTCTGGTTAGTTCGGTCGGTTTGGCCGTTTGTCTGAGGATGAAATGCGGAAGAAAAAGACAAATCAACGCCCAGCTTAGCACAAAAGGACCGCCAAAACCTAGAAACAAACTGGGAACCTCTATCGGACACAATATTCTCCGGAATGCCATGCAAACGAACCACATGCTGAAAAAACAACGGAACCAACTCAGAAGAGGAAGGCAACTTAGGCAAAGGTACCAAATAGGGTTGAGCGACCTTTACATTTATAGGATCGGGTCGGGTTTCACGAAACGCGACTTTTTCAAAAGTCGGGTCGAGTGAAATCGGCCGATCCTATAAAAAAGTCGGGGTCGGCCGAAACTCGAAACCCAATGCAGTGCATTGGGTTTCCAATGGTTCCCAGGGTCTGAAGGAGCGGAAACTCTCCTTCAGGCCCTGGGATCCATATTTAAGTGTAAAATAAAGAATTAAAATAAAAAATATCGCCATACTTACCCTCTGATGCGCCCTGGTACTAAGCGGGAACCTTCCTTCCTTAGAATCAGCCTTCCAGGACCTTGCGGTGACGTAGCGGCTTGTGATTGGTCGCTTGTGACCGCTCGCGCGACCAATCACAAGCCGCGACGTCACCGTGACGTCACCGAAGGTCCTGGAAGGGCTGATTCTTAGGAAGGAAGGCTGCCGGAAAGAAGCCGAGGGTGAGTATATTCCTATTAGGTATATACTCACCCTCGGACGCGCCCTGCTTCTTTCCGGCAGCCTTCCTTCCTAAGAATCAGCCCTTCCAGGACCTTCGGTGACGTCACGGTGACGTCGCGGCTTGTGATTGGTCGCGCGAGCGGTCACATGGGCGGCCGCGCGACCAATCACAAGCCGCGACGTCACTGCGACGTCACCGCAAGGTCCTGGAAGGCTGATTCTAAGGAAGGAAGGTTCCCGCTTAGTACCAGGGCGCATCAGAGGGTAAGTATAGCGATATTTTTTATTTTAATTCTTTATTTTACACTTAAATCTGAATTCCGATACCAATTCCCGATATCTTAAACATATCGGGAATCGGTATCGGAATTCCGATTCCAGATTCAGAAGATCGTCGACTTCATGGCCGACCCCACACAGGGGTCGGGTCGGGTTTCATGAAACCCGACTTTGCCAAAAGTCGGCGACTTCTGAAAATTGCCGACCCGTTTCGCTCAACCCTAGTACCAAATGAACCATCTTAGAAAACCGGTCACAGACCACCCAGATAACAGACATCCTCTGGGAAACAGGAAGATCCGAAATAAAATCCATAGAAATATGCGTCCAAGGCCTCTCAGGGACCGGCAAAGGCAAAAGCAACCCACTGGCGCGGGAGCAGCAAGGTTTGGCCCGCGCACAAGTCCCACAGGACTGCACAAAAGAACAAGTAAGAAGAAACAAAGTCCAGCTCACCATACTGACATTCCCGAGGACTCGGAGCACGGAACCGCTGTGTCAAGGCGTGGACGAACAGGAAAAGGAAGGAGATCCAGCTCAACGATGTAGTGAAAAATCCATAACTTTATTCACTTCCAATAATATCGTGTAAGGATAAAACATCAGCGTGCAATAGAATTAAAAAACAAGAGCAACGTGTTTCTGGTGGCACAGCACCCTTAGTCATGATACCTGGTGCGTGTCATATCTCATGCTTTTATACTGAGGTCCGGTGAACACACCGGCATTGCAATTAATTAGGTTAGTGAATCCAACAAAGCAGAAACACATGAGAATGAACACAAATCAAGCGTGGTTATAAAAACAAATATTTTCACTAAATAGAGATGCAGAGAAAACAAAACAAAACAAAAATACATATATGCAAAACTGTATACAAAAGTTGAGAGAACTTGGGTAATTATGGCTATACAAAATTAAATATGATTAATATGGAATTTAGTAGCTAAAAAAATGAGAATGAAATACAATAATAATGCAATGGTTTATACCTGGTTTAACCTATATCTGTACCATGAAGGCACATGATGAAAGGTGTGATGTTATGTGCCATAATTGCGGTATAACAAAGGAAACTACATTCCTCCTTAATAAGGATTACATATTTTGAGCATTGAAAAAAAAAGGGGATTTTTTTGTGATTAATAAAAAAAGAAATTGAAACAAAACTAACTGTCCAGGATCAAACACGGACTCTTATAAGTGTCGGCAAGTTCCTTCTTTGTTCAAAGGTATGGTATGCGTGTGAGCCTCATAGTCAACAGAGCTACAGGCTCCTTTAGTTCGGAAGTCGCCTTTGAAATGTCTATAGACTTATAGGTGGCTACGGGTGAAGGAGCAGAACGAGCAGCAGCAAGACAATTACAGATTAGAGGACTATCACAACCAGAAGACTGGAGTACAGCTACAGACGCCGTGACAATGTCGATAGGGTCGGCTATCAAGAGGAAACAGAGGAGCATATCGGTAAGTATGCCGTGAGTGAGCATACTTGGAAGACCAGTAATGCTGAAATGATTTTATGTCCAATATCCTGCCATGGAAAAAAGTACATCTATCTCTAGAAGAAAAGAATTTCTGAAATAATTAAAAAATGGGTCTCTGGGTGAGAGGCTGGGGGAATGGCTGGATCTGCTCCTCCAGCCTCTCGTCCAGAGAACACCTGGTTACCTTAGGGATAGTACTGATGTTCTTAATTTTATGGAGGATTTTATATGGCAGCCCAATTTCTCATGGATTACCTCGGATGTTACCTCGTTGTACACCTCTATACCATACGAGGTGGCACTATTTGCACTCAAATTTCATATGCAAAAATATAGTGACTTTTCCATTGACCTTCAGTCTTATGTCATAGAGGTTATTTCGTTTCTCATGACTACCAACTTTTTTTGTTTCAACCAAACATACTTCATGCAAATCAGTGGTGTTTCAATGGGCGCTAAATACTCACCTTCCATTGCCAATTTGGTAATGAGTTGGTAGGAAGAATCTTATATTTATAATTTTGAGAATCCATTTAAAGATTGTATACGTTGGTACGGTAGATACATCGATGATTTGATTATAATTTGGAATTCCGATGTGTCTACCGTGCAGGATTTAACGGATTACTTTAATTGCAATCCTTTCAACCTTAAATTCATTTCACGCCAAGACCACATTTGCATAGAGTTTTTGGATCTAAAACTGAAGGGTGTACCTAATACCCCTATTGTCACTTCCACTTTTCGGAAAACTACAGCAGGAAATACGATATTGCGTGCAAATAGTCACCACCCCAAACATACAATCAAAAGCATTCCTGTAGGGGAGATGGTAAGGGCAAAACGTAATTGCAGCATACAGGAAGACTATTCTCAAGAGATTGAGGGCATAAAAGAAATACTTATGCAGAGAGGCTACAGCGACTGGCATTTACATAGAGCAGAAAAAATCGTCGCACGACGACCACGCTTTCATAGTAAACAAAATCACAACCAATCTTCCCAAAATCCAATCACTGTGGTTTTTCAGTTTAGTAACCAATTTAACTCTATTAAAAAATTTATAAAAAATAATCTTACTATTCTAAAAGAGGATTCTGACATAGCCGAAATTTTGAAAAATGGATGCAGAATTGTGTCCAGGAAAGCGCCCTCTTTGGGCACCCGTTTATCACCAAGCTCTCTTAATGCCCCCTCTGCACAGCCTTCTCATTGGCTCAGCACAAAAGGCTTTCATAAATGTGGTGCTGTGGCATGCAAAACTTGTAAATTTGCGTTGAAATGTCGCAATTTCACTGATGCTGGCGATCAAAATACTTATTCCATCAAAATATTTCTGAATTGTAACACCAAAAATATAGTGTACATCATGGAGTGTATAGCTTGTCATCTTAAATATGTTGGGAGCACTATACGCTCCTTAAAAACAAGAATTCGTGAACATATCTATGATGTTGAGAACATCAACATCAATAGAAACACATCACAAGTTTCACAACACTTTATTAACCATCATCAGTCTAACCTTGAGTCACTTAGAATTTACGCTATAGAAAAAACCCACAAACCATTTAGAGGAGGAGATATCGAGGTAACCCTGAGGAACAGAGAAACATGGTGGATTTTCAAGCTTGGGACTAGAATACCACATGGTCTGAACAAAAGAAAGGACATAATGCTTTTTTATTAATATCTGGCCAGTGTATGAACAACAAAATCGTTCTTTCATTTGGCTATTAAGTCCGTAGTTTATACCACTTGCGTGTTTTCTCTAGTTCATTATCGATCTATTCATTTATCATTTATTTTTTAATTATTTCAGAAATTCTTTTCTTCTAGAGATAGATGTACTTTTTTCCATGGCAGGATATTAGACATAAAATCATTTCAGCATTACTGGTCTTCCAAGTATGCTCACTCACGGCATACTTACCGATATGCTCCTCTGTTTCCTCTTGATAGCCGACCCTATTGACATTGTCACGGCGTCTGTAGCTGTACTCCAGTCTTCTGGTTGTGATAGTCCTCTAATCTGTAATTGTCTTGCTGCTGCTCGTTCTGCTCCTTCACCCGTAGCCACCTATAAGTCTATAGACATTTCAAAGGCGACTTCCGAACTAAAGGAGCCTGTAGCTCTGTTGACTATGAGGCTCACACGCATACCATACCTTTGAACAAAGAAGAAACTTGCCGACACTTATAAGAGTCCGTGTTTGATCCTGGGCAGTTAGTTTTGTTTCAATTTCTTTTTTTATTAAACACAAAAAAATCCCCTTTTTTTCAATGCTCAAAATATGTAATCCTTATTAAGGAGGAATGTAGTTTCCTTTGTTATACCGCAATTATGGCACATAACATCACACCTTTCATCATGTGCCTTCATGGTACAGATATAGGTTAAACCAGGTATAAACCATTGCATTATTATTGTATTTCATTCTCATTTTTTGAGCTACTAAATTCCATATTAATCATATTTAATTTTGTATAGCCATAATTACCCAGGCTCTCTCAACTTTTGTATACAGTTTTGCATATATGTATTTTTGTTTTGTTTTGTTTTCTCTGCATCTCTATTTAGTGAAAATATTTGTTTTTATAACCACGCTTGATTTGTGTTCATTCTCATGTGTTTCTACTTTGTTGGATTCACTAACCTAATTAATTGCAATGCCGGTGTGTTCACCGGACCTCAGTATAAAAGCATGAGATATGACACGCACCAGGTATCATGACTAAGGGTGCTGTGCCATCAGAAACGCGTTGATCTTGTTTTTTAATTCTATTGCACGCTGATGTTTTATCCTTACACGATATTATTGGAAGTGAATAAAGTTATGGATTTTTCACTACATCGTTGAGCTGGATCTCCTTCCTTTTCCTGCACAAAAGAACGCACATCCCGTGACAAAGAAGGCCACCAAAAGGACCTACTAACCAAATCTCTGGTACCAAAAATCCCAGGATGACCAGCCAACACAGAACAGTGAACCTCAGAAATCACTTTACTAGTCCATCTGTCAGGAACAAACAGTTTCCCCGCTGGACAGCGATCAGGTTTATCAGCCTGAAACTCCTGAAGAGCCCGCCACAAATCAGGGGAGATGGCAGAAAGAATCACCCCCTCCTTAAGAATACCAACCGGCTCAAGAATCCCAGGGGAATCTGGCAAGAAACTCCTAGGGAGGGCATCAGCCTTAACATTCTTAGAACCTGGAAGATACGAGACAACAAAATCAAAACGGGAGAAAAACAGGGACCATCGGGCCTGTCTAGGATTCAGCCGTTTGGCAGACTCGAGGTAAATCAGATTCTTATGATCGGTCAAGACCACAATACGGTGCTTGGCCCCCTCAAGCCAATGTCGCCACTCCTCAAATGCCCACTTCATAGCCAACAACTCACGATTGCCGACATCATAATTGCGTTCCGCAGGCGAAAACTTTCCAGAAAAGAAGGCACACGGTTTCATCAAGGAACCATCAGAATTCCTCTGAGACAAAACGGCCCCTGCCCCAATCTCAGAAGCGTCAACCTCAACCTGAAAAGGAAGAGAAACATCCGGCTGACGCAACACAGGGGCAGAAGTAAATCGGCGCTTAAGCTCCTGAAAGGCAGAAACGGCCTCAGAGGACCAATTAGCTACATCAGCGCCCTTCCTCGTCAAATCGGTCAGGGGTTTAACCACACTGGAGAAGTTGGCAATGAAACGGCGATAAAAATTAGCAAAGCCCAAAAATTTCTGAAGGGTCTTCACGGATGTGGGCTGGATCCAATCATGAATGGCCTGAACCTTAGCTGGATCCATTTCTATAGATGATGGAGAAAAAATGAAGCCCAAAAAAGAAACCTTCTGTACTCCAAAGAGGCACTTAGACCCCTTCACAAACAAGGCATTGTCACGAAGGACCTGAAATACCATCCTAACTTGTTTCACATGAGACTCCCAATCATCTGAAAAAATCAAAATATCATCCAAATATACAATCATGAATTTATCAAGATAATTCAGAAAAATATCATGCATGAAGGACTGAAACACAGATGGGGCATTAGAGAGTCCGAATGGCATCACAAGATACTCAAAATGGCCCTCGGGCATATTAAACGCAGTTTTCCATTCGTCACCCTGCTTAATACGAACCAGATTATATGCCCCTCGAAGGTCAATCTTAGTAAACCAACTAGCCCCCTTAATTCTGGCAAACAAATCAGAAAGCAAAGCAAAGGGTATTGGAATTTGACCGTGATCTTATTCAAGAGGCGATAATCAATACAGGGTCTCAAGGAGCCATCCTTCTTGGCAACAAAAAAACCCCCTGCTCCTAATGGAGAAGAAGATGGCCGAATATGCCCCTTCTCCAAAGACTCCCTTACATAGCTCCGCATGGCGGCATGTTCAGGCACAGACAGGTTGAAAAGTCGGCCCTTAGGAAACTTACAGCCTGGAATCAAATCAATAGCACAATCACAGTCCCTACGCGGTGGAAGGGAACTGGACTTGGGCTCATCGAAAACATCCTGGAAATCTGACAGAAACTCAGGAATTTCAGGAAATTGACATCAGAGGAACGTCATCGTGAACCCCCTGACAACCCCAACTAGTCACAGACATAGATTTCCAATCCAACACCGGATTATGTACCTGTAACCACGGAAACCCCAGCACAACTACATCATGCAAATTATGTAACACCAGGAAGCGACAATCTTCCTGATGGGCTGGCGCCAATCACATGGTTAACTGTGTCCAAAACTGAGGTTTATTTTGAGCCAATGGTGTAGCATCAATCCCCCTCAAAGGGATAGGACTCCGCAAAGGCTGTAAGGAAAAACCACAACGTCTGGCAAATTCTAAGTCCATTAAATTTAAAGCGGCGCCTGAATCCACAAATGCCATGACAGAGAATGATGATAATGAGCAGATCAGGGTCACAGATAACAGAAATTTAGGTTGTACAGTACTGATAGTAACGGAATTAGCGATTCTCTTGGCACGCTTAGGGCAATCAGAAATAACATGAGCAGAAAAAGCAGTAAAAGCACAACCTATTCTGACGTCTGAATCCTTGGCGTTCCGCTCTAGACACAATCCTATCACACTGCATAGGCTCAGGACTCCGCTCAGAAGACAACGCCATAGTGTGCACGCCTCTGCGCTCACGCAAGCGCCGATCAATTTGAATGGCCAGAGACATAGAATCACTCAGATCTGCAGGCGTGGGGAACCCCACCATAACATCTTTAACAGATTCAGAAAGAACCTTTCTGAAAATTGCCGCCAAAGCATCCTCATTCCACTTAGTAAGCACAGATCATTTTCTGAATTTCTGGCAATATGACTCTGCCGCTTCTTGACCCTGACACAGGGCCAAAAGGGTTTTCTCAGCATGCTCTACAGAGTTAGGTTCATCACACAATAACCCAAGCGCCTGAAAAAAGGTGTCTACACTAAGCAAGGCCGGATTCCCAGATTCCAGGGAAAATGCCCAATCCTGCGGGTCAACACGCAACAGAGAAATGACAATTTTTACCTGCTGGATGGGATCACCAGAGGAACGGGGCTTAAGAGCAAAAAACAGTTTACAGTTATTTTTAAAGCTCAAAAATTTGGACCTGTCCCCGAAGAACAGATCGGGGGTAGGAATTCTAGGCTCTAAAACAGGAGTCTGCACGATATAATCAGAAATACCCTGTACTCTAGCAGCAAGTTGATCCACCCGAGAAGCAAGTCCCTGAACATCCATGTCAACGCCTAACTCCTGAGCCACCCAGAAGTGAAGAGGGAAAAAAAAAACACAACAGAGTACAGAAAAAAAAAATGGCTCAGCACTTTCTTTCCCTTCTTTTGAGATGCGGTTAACTCATTGTTGGCCAGTTGTACTGTTATGAACTGGTGGCCTAGGAGCAGCATGGACGAGCTCTGGAGTAGGTGGCCTCTATACTGACTGCAGACCCTGAACTTAACACATCAACTAGAAGTAGCCGTGGGATGTTCCTGTCACTCCCTAGACACCTTGTCACGGCCGGAGGACTAATTACACCTAAAGAAAGAAACAGGAATACTATCTTGCCTCAGAGAAAATTCCCAAAGGAAAGGCAGCCCCCCCACAAATATTGACTGTGAGAGGAGAGGGAAATTACAAACGCAGACTGAAAACAGAATTTAGCAAAGGAGGCCACGCTACCTAGAAAGAAAAGACAAGAAAGAGTACTGTGCGGTCAGTATAAAAAATACTACAAAATCCACCACAGAGAATACAAAAATCTCCACACCTAACTAAAGGCATGGAGTCACCTAACTGTGACTCCAGAGCTTCCAGCTTGGCTGAATAAATCCTTACACAGACAAAGCTGGACAAGAAAAAACATAGCAATTCACAGAACTATTAAGTCCACCGCATGTGGACTGCAAAAACAGAGCCAGGACTTATCTTTGATGATTTGGACAATCCAGAAGGAGAAACCAAGCAGAGATGTGGATCCCTAGAAAACAATGGACAACTGGCACTCACTAAAGGAAGGAGCCAGACTAAATAGCCCCTTCCAAAGTGGAAGCAGCTGATGACTGTTGTGAAGGACAAACAGCAGCACTACCACTTATAACCACCGGAGGGAGCCTAAGAGCAGAACCCACAACAGAATTCACAACAGTCATCTAACTCTCTCCTTGACAACCTCCAATCTGGCTTCCGCCCCCACCACTCCACCAAAACTGCCCTGACAAAAATTATTAATGACTTACTCACAGCCAAACTAACAGACAGTTCTCCATCCTTCTCCTTCTTGACTTGTCCTCTGCTTTCGACACAGTCGACCACTGCCTACTGCTACAGATTCTTTCTTCCCTTGGCATCAAAGGCCTTGCCCTGTCCTGGATTGCTTCATACCTTTCCAACTGCACATTTAGCGTTTCCCACTCCCACACTACCTCCTCATCTCGCCCTCTCTCTGTTGGAGTCCCTCAAGGCTCTGTCCTAGGGCCCCTACTTTTTTCCATCTATACCCTTGGCCTAGGACAACTCATAAAGTCCCATGGCTTCCAGTACCACCTGTATGCGGACGACACTCAGATTTACCTCTTTGGCTCAGATGTCACTTCTCTGCTGTCCAGAATCCCGGAGTGTCTATCAGCCATATCCTCCTTCTTCAGCTCTCGCTTCCTAAAACTCAATGTAGACAAAACCGAACTCATCATCTTTCCCCCATCTCGTGTATCCCCCCTACCTGATCTATCTATTATGGTAAACTGCATCCCGCTCTCTCCCGCACCTGAAATCCGCTGCCTCGGACTCTCGACTCTGCCCTGTCCTTCAAACCGCACATCCAAACTCTTACCACCTCTTGTCACCTCCTACTCAAAAAATATTGCCAGAATCCATCCGTTCCTCAGCCCAAAATCTACTAAAACTCTTGTGCATGCCCTCATCATCTCCCGCCTCGATTACTGCAACACACTCCTCTGTGGCCTCCCCACTAACTCTCTTGCACCTCTCCAGTCTGTCCTCAACTCTGCTGCCTGGCTAATCCACCTCTCTCCTCGCTACTCCCCTGTTTCTCCCCTCTGCAAATCCCTCCACTGGCCCCCAATTCTCCAATGAATCCAGTTCAAACTACTAGCACTGATCTACAAAGCCATCCACACCCTGTCCCCTCCCTATATCTCTGAACTAATCTCCCACTATCTTCCCTCACGTAATCTTTAATCCTCTCAAGACCTCCTACTCTCCTCCACACTTATTCGTTCCTCACACAACCGCCTCCAAGATTTCTCCCGAATATCCCCCATCCTCTGGAACTCCACACCTCAACATGTCCGATTATCCACCACCCTCGGATCCTTCAGACGGAACATGAAAACCCAGCTCTTCAGGAAAGCCTACAGACTGCAATAACCATTCTGCCACCTCACCACCACCACCAGAGCCGCCGCCTCACCACCACCAGAGCTGCCGCCTCACCTCCGCCAGAGCTGCCGCCTCACCTCTGCCAGAGCTGCCACCTCACCACCACCAGAGCAGCCAGTCCCCCGACCTTCTGTCTCCTCCCCATTATCCCTTAGAATGTAAGAACGCAAGGACAGGGTCCTCTCCCCTCTGCACCAGTCTGTCATTGTAAATTTGTTTACTGTAAATGATATCTATAACCCTGTACGTAACCCCTTTTCTCATGTACAGCACCATGGAATTAATGGTGCTATATAAATAATAATAATGATAATAATAATAATTTCCTGAGATTTAAAGGCTTCAATGGATGGATAAGCCTTAGTTAGGAGGGGCCATTGTCTACGGATGGTGGAGTGAATTTAGGACATGAAAGGGGGATGAGTATATACAAAAGGAATGTGTGCAGGTTTGTGTGTGGAAGGGTCCGGTGGTGGTGGATTCAATGCCCTCTGTGTCTCGGTTTTGAGTAGATCAGGTGGGTAGTCCCTTTCCAGGAATTTGTCTGATATCTCTTGGAGTCTGGTAGGCAAGATGGTTTTGTCACTGACGATCCTGGCTACTCTTTGGTATTGGGACCTTGGTAGGCTGTTCCTAGTAGATTTGAGATGGCAGCTAAAATGCAGGAGGAGACTATTACGGTTGGTGGGTTTAGTGTAGAGATGTTGAGGAGTGGGCCAAAATACCTGCCGAGAGGTGCAGAAGTCTCATTGACAGTTACAGGAATCGTTTGATTGCAGTGATTGCCTCAAAAGTTTGTGCAGCAAAATAAGTTAAGGGTACCATCATTTCATCCAGGCCTATTTCATGAGTTTTATTTTTTTTTTAATTCTGTGGAAGCCTAGTTGAAAAGCAATGTCTGACTTTCATATGTTCATTTTCATTGATTTTTTATTTATTATAACTTTTGTCAGATTCAAGTTATTTCTGTGACCATTGTCGGTTTTTCTGTCATGAAATGAGGGGTACCAACAATTTTGACCATGTGTGTATTTTTTCACATCTCTACTAATGAGTTGTATGAAGGCCTCAGTGGCATGGTTAGTTTGAAGAGGGTTACAAGGACTGGTATTGCGTAGACCCAGCCGAGTGATAGAAATCTCCGGAATAGAGGTGCCCCCAATTGAGGGTTCTCTATTGGGAGAGGTCCCTTCCTGAAGACCAAAGTGAGTTTTGAGTTTGATGTTCAGATTCATTCCAAGTCCCGTTCTAACTGGAAATAATTCCAGTTAGGGGTTGAGCAGAATGTAAATCCTTTCTGAAGTTTCCCCAACTTGGTAGGTGAGAGGGTATGACTGGAAATATTCTCCACCAGGTTTGGTTCCTTACCTGGGATCTTGTGGCCATTCTTGCGTTGAGATGGGTGGGTGGGTCTGCATGTGATTGTCCTCCCTTTCCAAAGCCTCTGCTCTGTTTGCCTAAAAAAAGATGTCTGGGGCCATGTCCAATGGACGTATCTGAGCTGTAGGAATCCTGGTGTCGTTGTCTGGTGTTTGAAGGTTATACAGCAACCTGTGCATCAGAATATAATCTGATCCTCAGTGCCTTCTCAATAAGAGACCAATATTAACAACAGAGTATGCAAAATATATTGAAGCATAACCTTTAATGTTAATACCCCAAAAGGGCCATGGGCCACAATGCATAATAGACAGCTAAACAAAAACCATAAGGTGCAAGTGCTCAAAACCAACTGTGCTTGAGATTACAAACTGTTATAATCTCACCAAAGTAGAACTTCCTTCGTACCAGTATATAGATGTAACTTCATGTTAGAATGACAGTGTCCATTATCCCTTTAAGTTAGACAATGGGCACCGGCACCCGGTCATGGCCACCTTCTACACTTTACACAAAGTACACAAGGGATATACCCCTCTCAGGGGGAGACCCATTGTGTCTAGGATAGAGAGCATTTGTTACAATGTGGGGATATATCTTGATGACATTCTGAGACCTTTTGTCAACACGCTGCATTCCTATATCCGAGACACAATGGATCTCCTCCGTAAATTGGAGGGTACTTCAATTGAGCCAGAAACAATGCTTGCTAGCATTGATGTGGAGGCACTATACTCCTCTATACTCCACAGTGCAGGTAATAGGGGAGTTAGGCATTTTCTAAGTACGAGTGGATGCCAGTTTGATCGACATAATGACTTGGTGGTGACGATGCTACAGTTTCTTTTGGGTAGCAATTTTTTTTACCTTTGATGGCATGACCTACCACCAGATCAGGGGCACTGCTATGGGCAACCCCTGTGCACCAAGTTATGCAAACTTGTTCCTGGGCTGGTGGGAGGACACCATCGTTTTTTCAGAGACCTTCAAGGACTACATACAATTCATCGACTTCTGAGCAAGATTCATCAATGACACCTTCATTCTTTGGAGGGGCACTAAGGAAACCTGTAGGGCCTTCATTTATCTTCTCAATATTAATGAGATTGGCCTCAAATATACTTTTGAGATAGAGAACAAAACTTTACCATTTCTGGATGTGGTCATCACCAAGTCAGAAAATGAAGATACATTGGAAACATCAATATTTCGTAAACCGACATCCACAAATTCCCTACTGCGATGGGATAGCCATCATCGTTACCCCCCCCCCCCCCCAAAAAAAAAAAGGTATCCCCAAAGGGCAGTATCTAAGATTGAAACATAATTGTTTGGATTGGAGGGATTTCAATATTAAATCAGATGACTTGAGAAACAGATTCTTGGCTAGGGGTTACCCTGATCGGGTGTTGAAGGAGGCGTACCAACATGCACAACAACATAGAACTCATTGGTGTGAGCGGGAAAGGGCAAGTGACAAGAGTAATTGCATTCGTATGGTCTCCACCTTTGATAATGGGGCCCCCGCAGTTAGGAACATCCTTAAGACACATTGGGGTGTATTACAAATGGATGGGGATATTGCAGATGTGATTGGCCATATGCCGCAGATACAGAAAGAGCAAGGCGTTGAGTGACAGGTTGGTGTACAGCCATTTAGTGGAGTTCTGTGCCAACAAAACTTGGTTACCTGAAAAACCTAGGGGTTGTTATAAGTGTGGAACATGTGTGGCCTGTGATTTCGTGCAGACTGGGAATGAATTTCACAATGATAACTCATGAGAAATTTCAGGTCAAAGATTGTATCAATTGTAAAACTACTGGGATCATCTACAAGTCAATGTGTAGCTGTGGGAAATCATATGTGGGGAAGACCATCCAGGAGTTTAGGAGAAGGGTGGGTGAACATTTGGGATACCCCATTGGCCAAACATATCAATGGGTACCATGGGGCTAACTTACAGACCATAAAATTCATGGGGATTGACAAGATCAGGCCACCCAAGAGAGGGGGTGTCTTTGATAAAACGGTTCTACAGAGAGAATCCCATTGGATTTATCGACTGGATACCCCAAAAACGCATGGGTTGAATGAAATACTGAATTACAGCTGTTTTCTATAAGCACAATATTTATGTAACAGTGGTATGGCATCTTGTTTAGATATTTGAACTAATTTCCCAAGCACATTGGAATTTTGGTACTGTAATCCCCCACCCGCTCTCGTCAATTCACCTCTCCCCCCCTTTTCATCCCCTTCTCATTGTATATAACTCTTCTTAGGACATTTGGTTGACACGGTTCTTTAGGGTCCTGCTGTTATAAACTGGCCAGCCAGAATAGATTTGTTTTGGGTAGACTGTCACCCCTTTTATCATATAGTAACATGTCGCTGAACTGCACTGTCAGTGAAACTCGGTGTTACTGCTCCTCCTGATGTCTTGTATATTTGTTATGATATTTAGGGGAGCTTCTTACCAATGCAAAGTATTTGATAGCTCCTAATTGTGAATTCATATGTTGTTTTGACATCTGATCTCTATTTAATATCCATCTTCCATCTGATTAGATTCACTGGGATTTAGAGTGTTTAATCATGGGACTTTGACATTGGCATGTTTTATGACATACCCTGACGCATGTGTTTCATTTGGAGTCCTCGGCGACTCAAATACAGGAAGCTGAAGGCCCGCTGAGACGTGCGTTCCACCATGACCACTATGCAGTCCAAGGGCCAGAAATTACCTAAGCGTTCCACCGTTGGGACGCAGGGATGATTCAATAGGCAGAAGTGATGTAAGCGTTCCACTGCTGAGACGCAGGGATGCGCTAAACATGAAGGATGATTCAAATGATGGGCTCCAGGAGAACATGTGAGGTAATAGCCACCCCCACTGTAATGGAAATAAGATCAGACGCCATCTTAACTTAGGAAATATTTAAATGATAGCATATTGAATGAATGGGTGAGACCTTTTTTCTTTTCTTCCCCTGACAGGGGCGCTGCCATAATCAGCCAGTCTTGTGAGGCTCTATTTGCCACTGCAAGGGGCCTAGAAGGTCATTGCTATATGTTTTGAAAACCTTTTTTTCCTCTACCCCCTGATGAACCCCCCGAACAGATGGAGAAACGCGTTGGAGAGGCTACATAACCCTATTGGTAACTTATTTACAGGTTTCTGGGAGGAGGATTCCTCAGTCAGTAAAGATAGCCTCATCAGCCTAATTGGTGAAAGGTACTATATACAGTGCCAGCTAGATGGACTCCTGGTAAAAGCAGTATGGGACACAAGAGCCCATGCGAGCCTTTTAATTGAAGAATGGAGAAGGCGCCACCTGCCACATACCTGCCTTCGGTCGTTAAAGGAACTCTTGGGACCAGTGAACTCCATGGCAAAGCCATCAACCAGACCGAAATTCTATTCATAGGCTGCGTGAAAGTGACTTTCCAACTCAGGGCCACGAAGAATAACAACACCAATGAGCTTTTGGTACCTTTCAATCGTGACCAGTGATCTCAACGTGGCAGAGGATCCTATCCTTGTGAGGTCATCACGAAACACGTCAGGGACACTGATAGTGGATGCAATTGCCACATCGTTCGCCTTACCCAACGCTGTGGCAGAAAACGTGATTCATAGAGTAAAGAAAGCACAGAATACAATGGACCTGACAAAAGTCAAGGTAGGCCTGCGCCCAACCATTATCCCTGCAAACCAAATGGTGAGAGTGAGGTGTGGAGTCCGGGTGGAATCGGGAAGAAAAGTCCAGAAGAGACTGTTCGTGCCAAAAGACTCCTCTGAACTTCCAGAAGGCCTAGTTCAAAGTGAGACTGTGCTTACGATTCCTACTGGTGGGTTTGCCCGAGTGACAGTGCCGGTGATGAATGCCACGAAACATGAAATTAGACTGTATCTAAAGACTGTGTTAGGTCACATCGAAACTGTCAAAGCGGTATATTCAGCTGGTGTGAGACCTGCCCAGTGGTCTACCGTGAATTCAGTCCCCCCACCAAGTAACAGGAGTTGCCCAGTGGAGGAAATTGCACGATCCACCTCAGGATCCTGGGATGCTCCACTACCCCTGGAAGACTTGTGTGCTGAAAATCTAGCGGTGGCTAAACAGATGCAGAGAGAAGAGTGTCATGCATTCTCTAAAGATGACTCTGATATAGACTGTATTTAGTCGTTGCAGTTGAAAATTAATTTGAAAGACACGACCCCAGTAACCAAAAGTTACATGTCGGTCCAGAAACCATTACACAGTGAAGTGAAAAAGTATTTACAAGATCTAATCAACAGATGTTGGGTCCAAAAGTCAAAGTCGTCTTATTCCTCTCCTATTGTCTGTGTTAGGAAGCAGGACAGTACCTTGAGACTCTGCTGTGATTACCGGGAACTAAACCTAAAGTCAGTACCTGATTGACACCCAATACCAAAGATCTAAGATATGCTGGAAAGCCTATCAGGAAGTACCTGGTTCTCTATCCTCGATCAGGGTAAGGCCGGGGTCACACATGCGAGTTTTACGGACGTAAGAGCGCAGAAACTACGTCCGTAAAACTCGCATAACATACGGCACAATTATTCTCAATGGGGCTGCTCCTATTAGCCGTATATTACGGTTCAGTATTATACGGCTTTCTACGGCCGTACAAAATCGCAGCATGCTGCGTTTGTCAGCGTACTGCGCAAAAAAATCGCCAATGAAAGTCTATGGGGGCGTGAAAAATACGGATTCCACACTGACCAGCAGTGTGACTTGCGAGAAATACGCAGCGGTGTTAGTGAAAAGTCGGTAATTCAATTGCCGGCTTTTCATTTCTCCTGCACAAACCCGACAGGATATGAGACATGGTTTACTGTTATGACCCCAATGGCGAGGGTCTCAGAGGAACGTGGAAGTCTGCAGAATACAAAAATCCAGCTCATAGGGCAGTGGTAACTGGGTTGACCATATATCTACTCCTAACGCCAACACTAGAAGTAGCCGGGGATCACTCCCACGTTGATTCTAGATGACACGCGCCAGCCGGAGAATCTAGCCACCCCCAGCAGAGGAAAACAAAGACCCTTCCCGCCTCCAGAGAAGGGGACCCCAAAGCTGGACAGAAGCCCCCCACAAACAATGATGGTGAGGTAAGAGGAAACGACAAACACAGAAATGAATCAGGTTTAGCACAGAGAGGCCCGCTTACTGACAGCAGAATAAAGAAAGGTAACTTATATGGTCAACAAAAACCCTATCAAAATCCACACTGGAAATTCAAGAACCCCCGAACCGTCTAACGGTCCGGGGGGAGAACACCAGCTCCCTAGAGCTTCCAGCAAAGGTCAGGATATAGATTTGGAACAAGCTGGACAAAAATACTAAACCAAAACAAATAGCAAAAAGCAAAAGGCAGACTTAGCTGATATAACTGGAACCAGGATCAGTAGACAAGAGCACAGCAGACTAGCTCTGATAACTACGTTGCCAGGCATTGAACTGAAGGTCCAGGGAGCTTATATAGCAACACCCCTAACTAACGACCCAGGTGCGGATAAAAGGAATGACAGAAAAACCAGAGTCAAAAAACTAGTAACCACTAGAGGGAGCAAAAAGCAAATTCACAACAGTTTACATACAGTAAACCATCTCATATCCCCTTTTTTTTTGCATATTCAACATTACTAATGTTAGTAGTGTGTATGTGCAAAATTTCAGCGCTGTAGCTGCTGAAATAAAGGGTTAAATGGCGGAAAAAATTGGCGTGGGCTCCCGCGCAATTTTCTCCGCCAGAATGGTAAAGCCAGTGACTGAGGGCAGATATTAATAGCCTAGAGAGGGTCCATGGTTATTGGCCCCCCCGTGGCTAAAAACATCTGCCCCCAGCCACCCCAGAAAAGGCACATCTGGAAGACGCGCCTATTCTGGCACTTGGCCACTCTCTTCCCACTCCCTGTAGCGGTGGGATATGGGGTAATGAAGGGTTAATGCCACCTTGCTATTGGAAGGTGACATTAAGCCAGATTAATAATGGAGAGGCGTCAATTATGACACCTATCCATTATTAATCCAATTGTAGGAAAGGGTTAAAAAACACACACACACATGATTTAAAAGTATTTTAATGAAATAAACACAGCGGTTGTTGTAATAATTTATTGTACTCTCAGTCCATCAGGAACACCCTCGCTTGGAAAAATAATAAACGCACAAGATACATACCTTCTGCTGTCAGATCAGGTCCCACGATGTAATCCATCTGAAGGGGTTAACTAATATTACAGGCAGGAGCCCTGCTAAATGCAGCGGTGTGCTCCGTGCCTGTAATCCCCGGCGAATGAATGAAATGTAGGTCATTGACCTACATTTCCTTCAGTCGCGGTGATGCGCCCTCTGGTGGATGTTCTCATGAACTGCAGCCTGGGAACTTTTTCCCACGCTCCAGGTCATATGAGGACATCCACCAGGGGGCGCATCACCGCGAATGAAGGAAATGTAGGTCAATGACCTACATTTCATTCATTCGCCGGGGAATTACAAGCAGGAGCACACCGCTGCATTTAGCAGGGCTCCTGCCTGTAATATTAGTTAACCCCTTCAGATGGATTACATCGTGGGACCTGATCTGACAGCAGAAGGTATGTATCTTGTGCGTTTATTATTTTTCCAAGCGAGGGTTTCCTGATGGACTGAGAGTACAATAAATTATTACAACAACCGCTGTGTTTATTTCATTAAAATACTTTTAAATCATGTGTGTGTGTTTTTTAACCCTTTCCTACAATTGGATTAATAATGGATAGGTGTCATAATTGACGCCTCTCCATTATTAATCTGGCTTAATGTCACCTTCCAATAGCAAGGTGGCATTAACCCTTCATTACCCCATATCCCACCGCTACAGGGAGTGGGAAGAGAGTGGCCAAGTGCCAGAATAGGCGCATCTTCCAGATGTGCCTTTTCTGGGGTGGCTGGGGGCAGATGTTTTTAGCCACGGGGGGGCCAATAACCATGGACCCTCTCCTGGCTTTTAATATCTGCCCTCAGTCACTGGCTTTACCATTCTGGCGGAGAAAATTGCGCGGGAGCCCACGCCAATTTTTTCCGCCATTTAACCCTTTATTTCAGCAGCTACAGTGCTGAAATTTTGCACATACACACTACTAACATTAGTAGTGTGGAATATGCAAAAAAAAAGGGGATATGAGATGGTTTACTGTATGTAAACCATGTCTCATATCCTGTCGGGTTTGTGCAGGAGAAATGAAAAGCCGGCAATTGAATTACCGGCTGTTCACAGATATCGCGCTGAATGAAATCTAAATACAGAATATATATATATATATAGGTGTCTCAATGACATATATATATATATATATATACTGTATATATGTTTTCCCTAACATTTGAGCACATAAATCCATTAGATGTCGGTTTTGCAAGCCTGCGCGAAAATCTCTCAGTACGGATGCCATACGGATTACATACGGAGGATGCCATGCGCAAAATACGCTGACACACCCTGACTACGGATCAATATTTTGGGAACATTTCTCCGTATTACGGCCGTAGTACGGACGTATAATACGTGGCGTATTGTCTTACGCCAAGTGTGACCCCAGCCTTAGGCATACCACCAAGGGTTTGTCCAGGAGTCCAGTAGACCCTTGACAGCATTCCAATGTAAAAAAGAGCAGCCGACAGCACATAAATATTCGGATGCTCGTTCCAGTCCAACCACCCAATTGGAGATAAGCAGTCACAAATAAAAAAGCAACAGCATCCAGTCCGGGTGATAAAAAAAATCAATACCTTTATTCTGCCATGATGCAATGTTCCGACCCAAAAGGTCTTTGACAAGCATGCACAATACACAAAATGGCAGCCTTATAATATAGTGTGGTGGCACATGCTCACCAATCACTAACAAGGTACTGCCCATTTAAAATACATACAAATTACATAATAAAATATACAATTTTCATTTATAATGTGTCTATAACAAATCATTTACAACTAATTTCCAAAAAATAAACAAAAACAAAAACTCACAAAGCAAAGAGTGTTCAAATTAACCCTCTGTGTACAGTTCTAGCCAATCCCAGCTAGGCATCTCCGTTGGCATAGAGACCAAAAACCTATCAGGGCCATCCGTCTGATGTAAACAAATGCAGGACCTATCATATTGGGAATCAGCCCTGGTGCTCAAATCACTCAGTAATAGGCCAATCACAGGTACTCACTCAACGCTGTGTCTCCTAAGAGCATCTCTGATTCGCTGCTCCATCCTCTGCATAACCGCACCTGACGTGCATGCGCACTCGGCCACCGGCGTCAGTGCACGACACGTGACTATGTCTTTTATGAGCATTAATGAAGAACAAGATATATGGGGTTAATTCCCTGTAATAGAGATAGGACATCGTCCCTATATAGCAAATTGCCTTGGTGCGCTTTATTTTTAGTAGAGTAAGGTATGATGGGGTTAATCATTGAGATATATGCGGCATAACAATCCAGGTTGCTAGGGTGACAGCAAGATGCACCCTGCACTGTGCGCTGGTGCCTCGGCCGGAGTGTGTGAGAGCGATCATGTGACATAGTCACGTGTCATGCACTGACGCCGGCGGCTGAGTGTGCGTGCACGTCAGGTGCGGTTATGCAGAGGATGGAGCAGCTAATCAGAGCTGCTCTTAATGAGTGAGTACCTGTGATTGGCCTATGACTGAGTTATTTGAGCGACAGGGCTGATTCCCAATACGATAGATCTTGCATTTGTTTACATCAGATGGATGGCCCTGATAGGTTTTTGGTCTCTATGCCAACGGAGATTACTAGCTGGGATTGGCTAGGACTGTACACAGAGGGTTAATTTGTACACTTTTTGCTTTGCCGAGTTTTTGCTTTTGTTTATTTTTTGGAAATTAATTGTAAATGATTTGTTATAGACACATTATAAATGAAAATTGTATATTATATTATGTAATTTATATGCATTTTAACCTCTTCCCGACCTTTGACGCATACGCTGCGTCATGAAAGTCGGTGCCAATCCGACCTGTGACGCAGCGTATGCGTCATGGAGGGATCGCGCTCCTGCAGATCGGGTGAAAGGGTTAACTCCAATTTCACCCGATCTCCAGGAACAGGGGGAGTGGTGCTTCAGCCCAGGGGGGGTGGCTTCACCCCTTCGTGGCTACGATCGCTCTGATTGGCTGTTGAAAGTGAAACTGCCAATCAGAGCGATTTGTAATATTTCACCCAAAAAAACGGTGAAATATTACAATCCAGCCATGGCCGATGCTGCTATATCATCGGCCATGGCTGGAAAATCTAAACTGTCCCCCACCACACCCACCGATCTCCTCCCCCGTCCTCCGTTATGTGGTCCACCCCCCTAAGTCGTCCTGTCCGCTCCTCCGTCCTCCTGTCCGCTCCCCCCGTGCTCCGGTCCCCCCTCCCTGTGCTCCGATCACCCCCCTTTCATACTTACCGGGCCTCCCGGTGTCCGTCCGGCTTCTCCATGGGCGCCGCCATCTTCCAAAATGGCGGGCGCATGCGCACTGCGCCCGCCAAATCTGCCGGCTGGCAGATTCGTTTCAGATGTATTTTGATCACTGCGATATAGCCTATCACAGTGATCAAAATAAAAAAAATAGTAAATGACACCCCTTTATCACCCCCATAGGGACAATAATAAAAATAAATAAAATATATATATATATTTTTTTTTCTACTAGGGTTAGGGTTAGAACTAGGGTTAGAATTAGGGTTAGAATTAGGGGTAGGGTTAGGGTTAGGGGTAGGGTTAGGGCATGTGCACACAGTGCGGATTTGGCTGCGAATCCGCAGCGGATTGCCGCGGATCCGCAGCGGATTGGCCGCGGATCCGCAGCGGATTGGCCGCGGATCCGCAGCGGATTGGCCGCTGCGAATTCGTACCAGTTTTCCATCAGGTTTACAGTACCATGTACACCTATGGAAAACCAAATCCACTGTGCCTATGGTGCGGAAAATACCGTGCGGAAACGCTGTGTTGTATTTTCCGCAGCATGTCAATTTTGTGCGGATTCCGCAGCGTTTTACACCTGTTCCTCAATAGGAATCCGCAGGTGAAATCCGCACAAAAAAACACTGGAAATCCGCTGTAAATCCGTAGGTAAAGCGCAGTGCCTTTTACCTGCGGATTTTTCAAAAATGGTGCGGAAAAATCTCACACGAATCCGCAAAGTGGGCACATAGCCTTAGGGTTAGGGTTGGAATTAGAGTTAGGGTACCGTCTCACAGTGGCACTTTGATCGCTACGACGGTACGATCCGTGACGTTCCAGCGATGTCCATACGATATCGCTGTGTCTGACACGCAGCAGCGATCAGGGACCCTGCTGAGAATCGTACGTCGTAGCAGATCGTTTGGAACTTTCTTTCGTCGCTGGATCTCCCGCTGTCACCGCTGGATCGTTGTGACAGCGATCCAGCGATGCGTTCGCTTGTAACCAGGGTAAACATCGGGTTACTAAGCGCAGGGCCGCGCTTAGTAACCCGATGTTTACCGTGGTTACCAGCGTAAAAGTAAAAAAAAAAAAAACGTACATACTCACTTTTCGGTGTCCTTCAGGTCCCTTGCCGTCTGCTTCCCGCTCTGACTGTCTGCCAGCCGGAAAGTGAGAGCACAGCACAGCAGTGACGTCACCGCTGCGCTCTGCTCTCACTGTACGGCGGCACTCAGTCAGAGCGGGAAGCAGACGGCAAGGGACCTGAAGGACACCGAAATGTGAGTATGTACGGTTTTTTTTTTTTTAACTTTTACGCTGGTAACCACGGTAAACATCGGGTTACTAAGCGCGGCCCTGCGCTTAGTAACCCGATGTTTACCCTGGTTACCCGGGACCTTGGCATCGTTGGTCGCTGGAGAGCGGTCTGTGTGACAGCTCCCCAGCGACCACACAACGACTTTCCAACGATCACGGCCAGGTCGTATCGCTGGTCGTGATCGTTGGTAAATCGTTATGTGAGACGGTACCCTTAGGGTTGGAATTAGGGCTAGGGTTGGAAATAGGGTTAAGATTAGGCTTGTGGTTAGGGTTAAGGATAGGGTTAGGGTTGTGTTGGGGTTACAGTTGTGGGTAGGGTTGGGATTAGGGTTAGGATTAGGGTTGGATTTAGGGTTACAGGTGTGTTGGGGTTAGGGTTGTGGTTAGGGGTGTGTTGGGGTTAGGGTTGTGATTAGGGTTATGGCTACAGTTGGGATTAGGGTTAGGGGTGTGTTGGGGTTAGTGTTGAAGTTAGAATTGAGGGGTTTCCACTGTTTAGGCACATCAGGGGTCTCCAAACGCAACATGGCGCCACCATTGATTCCAGCCAATCTTGCGTTCAAAAAGTCAAATGGTGCGCCCTCCCTTCCAAGCCCCGACGTGCGCCCAAACAGTGGTTTACCCCCACATATGGGATACCAGCGTACTCAGGACAAACTGGGCAACAACTGTTGGGGTCCAATTTCTCCTGTTACCCTTGCAAAAATAAAAAATTACTTGCTAAAACATAATTTTTGAGGAAAGAACAATTATTTTTTATTTTCACGGCTCTACGTTATAAACTTATGTGAAGCATTTGGGGGTTGAAAGTGCTCACCACACATCTAGATAAGATCCTTTTGGGGTCTAGTTTCCAAAATGGGGTCACTTGTGGGGTGTTTCTACTGTTTAGGCACATCAGGGGCTCTGCAAATGCAACGTGACGCCCGCAGACCATTCCATCAAAGTCTGCATTTCAAATGTCACTACTTCCCTTCCAAGCCCTGACGTGCGCCCAAACAGTGGTTTACCCCCACATATGGGGTACCAGCATACTCACAACAAACTGGGCAACAAATATTGGGGTCCAATTTCTCCTGCTACCCTTGTGAAAAAAAAATTGCTTGCTAAAACATCTTTTTTGAGGACAGAAAAATGATTTTTAATTTTCACGGCTCTGCGTTGTAAACTTCTGTGAAGCACTTGGGGGTTGAACGTGCTCACCACACATCTAGATAAGTTCTTTGGGGGGTCTAGTTTCCAAAATGGGGTCACTTATGGGGTGTTTCTACTGTTTAGGCACATCAGGGGCTCTGCAAATGCAATGTGACGCCCGAAGACCATTCCATCAAAGTCTGCATTTCAAATGTCACTACTTCCCTTCCGAGCCCTGACGTGCGCCCAAACAGTGGTTTACCCCCACATATGAGGTATCAGCGTACTCACAACAAACTGGGCAACAAATATTGCAGTCCAATTTCTCCTGTTACCCTTGTGAAAATAAACAATTGCTTGCTAAAACATCTTTTTTGAGGAAAGAAAAATTATTTTTTATTTTTACGGCTCTGCGTTGTAAACTTCTGTGAAGCACTTGGGGGTTGAACGTGCTCACCACACATCTAGATAAGTTCCTTGGGGGGTCTAGTTTCCAAAATGGGGTCACTTGTGGGGGGTTTCTACTGTTTAGGCACATCAGGGGCTCTGCAAACGTAACATGATTCCCGTAGACCATTCCATCAAAGTCTGCATTCCAAATCGTCACTACTTCCCTTCCGAGCCCCGGCATGTGCCCAAACAGTGGTTTACCCCCACATATGGGGTATCAGCGTACTCAGGAGAAACTGCACAACAACTTTTGGGGTCAAATTTTTCCTGTTACTCTTGGGAAAATTAAAAAATTCTGGGCTAAAAAAATATTTTTGAGGAAAGAAAACACATTTATTATTTTCACGGCTCTGCGTTATAAACTTCTGTGAAGCACTTGGGGGTTCAAAGTGCTCACCACACATCTAGATAAGTTCCCTTGGGGGTCTAGTTTCCAAAGTGGGGTCACTTGTGGGGAGTTCCTACTGTTTAGGCACATCAGGGGCTCTGCAAACGCAATGTGACGCCCGCAGAGCATTCCATTAAAGTCTGCATTTCAAAACGTCACTACGTCCCTTCCGAACCCCAACGTGTGCCAAAACAGTGGTTTACCCCCACATATGGGTTATCAGCATACTCAGGAGAAACTGCACAACAACTTTTGGGGTCCAATTTCTCCTGTTACCCTTGGGAAAATAAAAAATTGTGGGTTAAAAAATCATTTTTGAGGAAAGAAAAATAATTTTTTATTTTCATGGCTCTGCGTTATAAACTTCTGTGAAGCACTTGAAGGTTCAAAGTGCTCACCACACATCTAGATTAGTTCCTTGGGAGATCTAGTTTCCAAAATGGGGTCACTTGTGCGGGAGCTCCAATGTTTAGGCACACAGGGGCTCTCCAAACGCAACATGGTGTCCGCTAATGATTGAAGCTAATTTTCCATTCAAAAAGCCAAATGGCGTGCCTTCCCTTCCGAGCCCTGCCGTGCGCCCAAACAGTGGTTTACCCCCACATATGGGGTATCATCGTACTCAGGACAAACTGGACAACAACATTTGGGGTCCAATTTCTCCTATTATCCTTGGGAAAATAAAAAACTCCGGGCTAAAAATCATTTTTGAGGAAAGAAAAATAATTTTTTATTTTCATGGCTCTGCGTTATAAACTTCTGTGAAGCACCTGGGGGTTTTAAGTGCTCACTATGCATCTAGATTAGTTCCTTGGTGGGTCTAGTTTCCAAAATGGGGTCAGTTGTAGGGGAGCTCCAATGTTTAGGCACACAGGGGCTCTCCAAACGCGACATGGTGTCCACTAACGATTGGAGCTAATTTTCCATTCAAAAAGTCAAATGGCGCGCCTTCCCTTCCGAGCCTTGCCGTGCACCCAAACAGTGGTTTACCCCCACATATGAGGTATCGGCGTACTCAGGAGAAATTGCCCAACAAATTTTAGGATCCATTTTATCCTGTTTCCCATGTGAAAATGAAAAAATTGAGGCTAAAAGAAATTTTGTGTGAAAAAAAATGTACTTTTTCATTTTTACGGATTAATTTGTGAAGCACCTGGGGGTTTAAAGTGCTCACTATGCTTCTAGATAAGTTCCTTGGGGGGTCTAGTTTCCAAAATGGGGTCACTTGTGGGGGAGCTCTAATGTTTAGGCACACGGGGGCTCTCCAAACGCGACATGGTGTCCGCTAAAGATTGGAGCCAATTTTTCATTCAAAAAGTCAAATGGCGCTCCTTCCCTTCCGAGCCCTGCCGTGCGCCCAAACAGTGGTTTACCCCCACATATGAGGTATCAGCGTACTCAGGACAAATTGGACAACAACATTCGTGGTCCAGTTTCTCCTTTCACCCTTGGGAAAATAAAAAAATTGTTGCGAAAAGATCATTTTTGTGACTAAAAAGTTAAATGTTAATTTTTTCCCTCCATGTTGCTTCTGCTGCTGTGAAACACCTGAAGGGTTAATAAACTTCTTGAATGTGGTTTTGAGCACCTTGAGGGGTGCAGTTTTTAGAATGGTGTCACTTTTGGGCATTTTCAGCCATATAGAACCCTCAAACTGACTTCAAATGTGAGGTGGTCCCTAAAAAAAATGGTTTTGTAAATTTTGTTGTAAAAATGAGAAATCACTGGTCAAATTTTAACCCTTATAACTTCCTAGCAAAAAAAAAATTTGTTTCCATAATTGTGCTGATGTAAAGTAGACATGTGGGAAATGTTATTTATTAACTATTTTGTGTCACATAACTCTCTGGTTTAACAGAATAAAAATTCAAAATGTGAAAATTGCAAAATTTTCAAATTTTTCGCCAAATTTCCATTTTTTTCACAAATAAACTCAGAAATTATCGACCTAAATTTACCACTAACATGAAGCCCAATATGTCACGAAAAAACAATCTCAGAACCGCAAGGATCCGTTGAAGCGTTCCGGAGTTATTTCCTCATGAAGGGACACTGGTCAGAATTGCAAAAAATGGCAAGGTCATTAAGGCCAAAATAGGCTGGGTCATGAAGGGGTCAACCCCTTCGTGCCATGCGCCGTACTAGTACGGCGCTGCCGGCACTGCATTAGTGCCAGCCGCAGTACTAGTACGGCGCCCCGATCACCGCGGTCTCACGCTGAGCGCCGCGGTGATCGGGTGCGGGTGTCAGCTGTATATGACAGCTGACACCCCGCAGCAATGCCCACGATCGGCGCTGTCGCCGATCGCGGGCATTTAACCCCTCTGATGCCGCTGTCAATAGTGACAGCGGCATAGAGGGGGATCGCGCAGGGACGGGGGCTCCCTGCGCTCTCCCACCGGAGCAGCGCGATGAGATCGCGCTGCTCCGGTGACCTGGAAGGAGTCCCCGGATCCAAGATGGCCGCGGGACTCCTTCCGGGTCATAAGATGACCCTGCTTGCCGGCGTCTGCTGAGAATTCCTCATAGCAGGCGCCGGCAAGCCTCTGCAATGTGCCTGTCAGATCGGTGATCTGATAGAGTGCTGTGCACACTATCAGATCACCGATCTGTGATGTCCCCCCCTGGGACAAAGTAAAAAAGTAAAAAAAAAATTTTTCCACATGTGTAAAAAAAAATAAAAAAAAAAATTCCTAAATAAAGAAAAAAATAAATAAATATATTCCCATAAATACATTTCTTTATCTAAATAAAAAAAAACACCACACAATAAAAGTACACATATTTAGTATCGCCGCGTCCGTAACGACCCCACCTATAAAACTATATCACTAGTTAACCCCTTCAGTGAACACCGTAAAAAAAATTAAAAAAAACGAGGCAAAAAACAACGCTTTATTCTCATACCGCCAAACAAAAAGTGGAATAACACGCGATCAAAAAGACGGATATAAATAACCATGGTACCACTGAAAACGTCATCTTGTCCCGCAAAAAAAAAGCCGCCATACAGCATCATCAGCAGAAAAATAAAAAAGTTATAGCTCTCAGAATAAAGCGATGCAAAAACAATTAATTTTTTATATAAAATAGTTTTTATTGTGTAAAAGCGCCAAAACATTAAAAAATTACATAAATGAGGTATCGCTGTAATCGTACTGACCCGAAGAATAAAACTGCTTTATCCTTTTTACCAAACGCGGAACGGTATAAACGCCCCCCGTAAAAGAATTTCAGGAATTGCTGGTTTTTGTTCATTCCGCCTCCCAAAAATCGGAATAAAAAGCGATCAAAAAATGTCATGTACCCGAAAATGGTACCAGTAAAAACGTCAACTCGTCCTGCAAAAAACAAGATCTCACATGACTCTGTGGACCAAAATATGGAAAAATTATAGCTCTCAAAATGTGGTGATGCAAAAACTATTTTTTGCAATAAAAAGCGTCTTTTAGTGTGTGATGGCTGCCAACCATAAAAATCCGCCCAAAAAACGCTATATAAGTAAATCAAATCCCCCTTCATCACCCCCTTAGTTAGGAAAAATAATAAAATTTTAAAAAATATATTTATTTCCATTTCCCGTTAGGCTACTTTCACACTAGCGTCGGTACGGGGCCGTCGCGCTGCGTCGGCCCGACGTATCGACGCATGCTGTGCAAGCGCCGCACAACGGGGGCAGCGGATGCTGTTTTTCCACGCATCCGCTGCCCCATTGTGAGGTGCGGGGAGGTGGGGGCGGAGTTCCAGCCGCGCATGCGCGGTCGGAAATGGTGGACCGTCGGCACAAAAAAAGTTACATGTAACGTTTTTTGCTGCCGGCGGTCCGCCACAACACGACGCAGCCGTCGCACGACGCTTGCGACGTGTGTCAATACGTCGCTAATGTTAGTCTATGGGGAAAAAACGCATCCTGCAGATGACTTTGCAGGATGCGTTTTTTCGCCAAAACGACGCATTGCGACGTATGCAAAAAAACGCTAGTGTGAAAGTAGCGCTAGGGTTAGGACTAGGGTTAGGGTTGGGGTTAGGGTTTCAGTTAGAATTGGGGAGTTTTCACTGTTTAGGCACATCAGGGGCTCTCCAAACGCGACATGGCGTCCGATCTCAACGCGTTTGCGTTAAAAACGCATGCGTTTTTATAGAAAAAAAACAGAAGACACACTGAAAAGTCACCCACCACCATCAAGGTGATAAAGGGATCCACACCCTAACCCTACCCCTAAACTCATCCCTAACCGTTTAATGAACATTTTCTGACAGTCATAGTGCCACGTATTTCAGTGCCACGTATTTTAGTGCCACGTATTTCAGTGCCACGTATTTCATTGCCACGTATTTCAGTGCCACGTCTTTCAGTGCCACGTCTTTCAGTGCCACGATATTTCAGTGCCACGATATTTCAGTGCCACGTATTTAAGTGCCACGATATTTCAGTGAAATACGTGGCACTGAAATATTGTGGCATTTACGTTAAATACGTGGCACTTATATACGTGGCACTTATATACGTGGCACTTATATACGTGGCACTTATATACGTGGCCACTGAAATATTGTGGCACGTATATACGTATATACGTATATAAACGTATTTCAGTGCCACGTATTTCAGTGCCACGTATTTCAGGTTAGGGGTAGGGTTTTTTGGTTTTTTCTTGTTTTCTTGTGTTTTTCTATAAAAACGCATGCGTTTTACCGCGTTTACATGCGTTTTTTCACACATGCGTTTTTAAAAAAAACGCATGCAGATAAAAACGCAAGTGTGAAACCAGCCTTACCCTTGGGAAAATAAAAACATGCGGGCTAAAATATAATTTTCGTGGAAAAAAATATATTTTTTATTTTCGCGGCTCTGCGTTATAAACTGTAGTGAAGCACTTGGGGGTTCAAAGTTCTCACAACACATCTAGATAAGTTCCGTGGGGGGTCTAGTTTCCAATATGGGGTCACTTGTGGGGGGTTTCTACTGTTTAGGTACATCAGGGGCTCTGCAAATGCAACATGACACCTGCAGACCAATCCATCTAAGTCTGCATTTCAAACGGCGCTCCTTCCCTTCCGAGCTCTGCCGTGCACCCAAACAGTGGTTCCCCCCCATATATGGGGTATCAGCGTACTCAGGACAAATTGGACAACAACATTTGTTGTCCAATTTCTCCTGTTACCCTTGGGAAAATAAAAATGTGGGGGCTAAAATATAATTTTCGTGGAAAAAAAAATATTTTTTATTTTCACGGCTCTGCGTGATAAACTGTAGTGAAACACTTGTTGGTTCAAAGTTCTCACAACACATCTAGATAAGTTCCGTGGGGGGTCTAGTTTCCAATATGGGGTCACTTGTGGGGGGTTTCTACTGTTTAGGTACATCAGGGGCTCTGCAAATGCAACATGACACCTGCAGACCAATCCATCTAAGTCTGCATTTCAAACGGCGCTCCTTCCCTTCCGAGCTCTGCCGTGCGCCCAAACAGTGGTTCCCCCCAATGTATGGGGTATCAGCGTACTCAGGACAAATTGGACAATAACTTTTGTGGTCCAATTTCTCCTGTTACCCTTGGGGGAAAAAAAATTGCGGGCTAAAACATCATTTTGTGGAAAGAAAAAATGATTTTTTAATTTTCACAGCGCTACATTCTAAACTTTAGTGAAACAACTGGGGGTTAAAAGTGCTCACCACACATCTAAATAAGTTCCTTAGGGGGTCTTCTTTCCAAAATGGTGTCACTTGTGGGGGTTTCCACTGTTTAGGCACGTCAGGGGCTCTCCAAACACGACATGGGTTCCGATCTCAATTCCAGCCAATTTTGCATTGAAAAGTCAAATGGCGTTCCTTCCCTTCCGAGCTCTGCCATGCGCCCAAACAGTGGTTTATCCCCATATATGAAGTATCAGCGTACTCAGGACAAATTGCACAACTTTTGGGGTCCAATTTATCCTGCTACCCTTGGGAAAATAAAAATTTTGGGGCAAAAAGATCATTTTTTGTGAAAATTAATATTAATTTTTTTTACGGCTCTACATTATAAACTTCTGTGAAGCACTTGGAGGTTCAAAGTGCTCACCACACATCTAGATTAGTTCCTTAGAGGTTCTACTTTCCAAAATGGTGTCACTTCTGGGGGTTTCCACTGTTTAGGCACGTCAGGGGCTCTCCAAACACGACATGGGTTCCGATCTCAATTCCAGCCAATTTTGCATTGAAAAGTCAAATGGCGCTCCTTCCCTTCCGAGCTCTGCCATGCGCCCAAACAGTGGTTTATCCCCATATATGAAGTATCAGCGTACTCAGGACAAATTGCACAACAACCTTTAGGGTCCAATTTATCCTGCTATCCTTGGGAAAATAAAAATTTTGGGGCAAAAAGATCATTTTTTGTGAAAATTAATATAAATTTTTTTTACGGCTCCACATTATAAATTTCTGTGAAGCACTTGGAGGTTCAAAGTGTCACCACACATCTAGATTAGTTCCTTAGAGGGTCTACTTTCCAAAATGGTGTCACTTGTGGGGGTTTCCACTGTTTAGGCACGTCAGGGGCTCTCCAAACACGACATGGGTTCCGATCTCAATTCCAGCCAATTTTGCATTGAAAAGTCAAATGGCGCTCCTTCCCTTCCGAGCTCTGCCATGCGCCCAAACAGTGGTTTATCCCCATATATGAAGTATCAGCGTACTCAGGACAAATTGCACAACAACTTTTGGGGTCCAATTTATCCTGCTACCCTTGGGAAAATAAAAAATTTGGGGCAAAAAGATCATTTTTTGTGAAAATTAATATTAATTTTTTTTACGGCTCTACATTATAAACTTCTGTGAAGCACTTGGAGGTTCAAAGTGCTCACCACACATCTAGATTAGTTCCTTGGAGGGTCTACTTTCCAAAATGGTGTCACTTCTGGGGGTTTCCACTGTTTAGGCACGTCAGGGGCTCTCCAAACACGACATGGGTTCCGATCTCAATTCCAGCCAATTTTGCATTGAAAAGTCAAATGGCGTTCCTTCCCTTCCGAGCTCTGCCATGCGCCCAAACAGTGGTTTATCCCCATATATGAAGTATCAGCGTACTCAGGACAAATTGCACAACAACTTTTGGGGTCCAATTTATCCTGCTACCCTTGGGAAAATAAAAAATTTGGGGCAAAAAGATCATTTTTTGTGAAAATTAATATTAATTTTTTTTACGGCTCTACATTATAAACTTCTGTGAAGCACTTGGAGGTTCAAAGTGCTCACCACACATCTAGATTAGTTCCTTAGAGGGTCTACTTTCCAAAATGGTGTCACTTCTGGGGGTTTCCACTGTTTAGGCACGTCAGGGGCTCTCCAAACACGACATGGGTTCCGATCTCAATTCCAGCCAATTTTGCATTGAAAAGTCAAATGGCGCTCCTTCCCTTCCGAGCTCTGCCATGTGCCCAATCAATGGTTTACCCCAACATGTGGGGTATCGGCGTACTCAGGACAAATTGTACAACGACTTTTTTAGTCCAATTTCTCCTGTTACCCTTGGTAAAATAAAACAAATTGGATCTGAAGTAAAAATTTTGTGAAAAAAAAGTTAAATGTTCAATTTTTTTTAAACATTCCAAAAATTCCTGTGAAGCACCTGAAGGGTTAATAAACTTTTTGAATGTGGTTTAGAGTACCTTGAGGGGTGCAGTTTTTAGAATGGTGTCACTTTTGGACATTTTCTGTCATATAGACCCCTCAAAGTCACTTCAAGTGTGAGGTGGTCCGTAAAAAAAATGGTTTTGCAAATTTTGTTGCAAAAATGAGAAATCGCTGGTCAACTTTTAACCCTTATAACTCCCTAACAAAAAAAAATTATGTTTCCAAAATTGTGCTGATGTAAAGCAGACATGTGGGAAATGTTGTTTATTAACTATATTATGTGATATGACTCTCTAATTTAAGGGCATAAAAACGAAAAATTTGAAAATTGCTAAATTTTCATAATTTTCGACAAATTTCTGTTTTTTTACAAATAAATGCAAGTCATATCGAAGAAGTTTTACCACTATCATAAAGTACAATATGTCACGAGAAAACAGTCTCAGAATCACCAGGATCCGTTGAAGCGTTTCAGAGTTATGACCTCAAAGTGACAGTGGTCAGAATTGTAAAAATTGGCCGTGTCACTTAGGTGAAAACAGGCTTTGGGGTGAAGGGGTTAAATGGGCAGTACCTTGATAGTGATTGGTGAGCATGTGCCACCACACTATATTATAAGGCTACCATTTTGTGTATTGTGCATGCTTGACAAAGACCTTTTGGGTCGAAACGTTGCATCATGGCAGAATAAAGGTATTGATTTTTCTCATCATCCAGACTGGATGCTGTTCCTTTTTTATCCTTGACAGCATTCATCACACCATGGGGATTATATGAGTGGATCTGCATACCTTTCCAACCGCACATTCAGCGTCTCCCACTCCCACACTACCTCCTCATCCCACCCTCTCTCTGTTGGAGTCCCCCAAGGCTCTGTTCTAGGACCCCTACTCTTCTCAATCTATACACTTGGCCTGGGACAACTCATAAAGTCCCATGGATTCCAGTACCACCTCTATGCTGATGACACTCAGATCTACCTCTCTGGCCCAGACGTCACCGCTCTGCTGTCCAGAATCCTGGAGTTCTATCAGCCATATCCTCCTTCTCCTCTCGCTTCCTCAAACTCAATGTGGACAAATCTGAACTCATCATCTTTCCTCCATCCCATAGATCTTCCTTACCTGACCTATCTATCGCAATTAACGACATCATGCTTTCCCCCGTACCAGAAGTCCGCTGCCTCGGAGTAACCTTTAACTCTGCCCTGTCCTTCAAACCGCACATCCAAGCTCTGTCCACCTCCTGTCGCCTCCAGCTCAAAAATATCTCCAGAATCCGTCCTTTCCTCAACTGTCAATCTACTAAAATGCTTGTGCATGCCCTCATCATCTCCTGCCTTGACTACTGCAACATCCTTTTCTGCGGCCTCCCTGCTAACACCCTTGCACCTCTCCAGTCCATCCTTAACTCTGCTGTCCGACTGATTCATCTCTCTCCTCGCTACTCCTTCACTTCCTCCCTCTGCAAATCTCTTCACTGGCTCCCATTCCCTCAGCGTATCCAGTTCAAATTACTAATACTGACCTACAAAGCCATCCATAACCTGTCTCCTCCATATATCTCTGAACTAATCTCCCGATATCTTCCCTCACGTAATCTCCAGTCCTCCCAAGACCTCCTTCTCTCTTCCACACTTATTCGCTCCTCATCCAACCGCCTCCAAGACTTCTCCAGAATATCCCCCATCCTCTGGAATTCTCTGCCCAAACACGTCTGACTAGCAACCACATTCAGATCCTTCAGACGGAACCTGAAAACCCATCTCTTCAGGAAAGCCTACAGCCTGCACTGACCCCTCTGCCTCCTCATCACTACCGGAGATACTGCCTCACCAACACCAGAGCTCCTGCAACCCTCAACCTATTGTCTCCTTCCCCATAATCCTGTAGAATGTAAGCCCGCAAGGGCAGGGTCCTCACCCTCTGTATCAGTCTGTCATTGTTAGTTTGTTTACTTTAAGTGATATCTGTAACTTGTATGTAACCCATTCTCATGTACAGCACCATGGAATCAATGGTGCTATATAAATAAATAAATAATAATAATAATAATACCGATTGGGCTCAGTTCAGCTACAGCAGAATTCCAGAGGAGAATGGAGACATGTTTAGAAGGATTGCAAGACGATATCTGTCAGCTGTACTTGGATGACAATGTGGTACACAGCAAAACCTTCCTAGAGCATGTTGAACACATGAGGACCGTACTTCAGCGGTATCAACAACACGGAGTTAAGTTGACCCCAAAGAAGTGTGAACTGTTAAAAAGGCAAGTCTGATTTCTATAGAAAATTGTGTCTGGAGAAGGATATACCATGGACCCAGCAGAAATCGCTCTGGTACTGGCCTTAAAAGAAAAGCGGCCTTCTGCTGCCGAGGAGGTAAGGCAGATCATAGGATTCCTCTCCTACTATCATACTTATATCTAGAACTTCTCCAGGATTGCCACCCCACTGTATCTCCTCTTGGGGGGATGACAGAGTCAACAACACCCATGGAGAAAAAGAAGAATGTGGGCAGGACTGGACTTAAAAGAAACAACGCTGTTTCATCCCAGCATCCCATTGTCTGGACATCAGACCACCAGGCGGTATTGGAAGAACTAGTGGATTACCTGGTAAAACCACCCATATTAGGATATCCTGATTTCAACTTACCAATTGTCCTTCATAGTGCTGCTTCTCAAGTTGAACTGGGAGCTGCCCTGTATCAGCATCAAGATGGGAAATTGAGAATCATCGGTTATGGTTCCAGATGTTACGGGGAGACTAGGTGGGCAAGAGCTAATAACCCGGGCCCCTGCAATTTCCCTCAGACTAGGGAAATCCTGACTGACCCTCTACCTAGCACCGCCCACCACCCAGTGAAAAGATCATACACCAATACCCACAGTTAGAACAGACAAGGATAACGGAAAATATACACCAAGCTGCAGTCACTCAGAAATACACTATAAATGCGCAGGGCAAAATAAATACAAATATAGGAAGGAGTAAATAAGACAAAAGAAAATACACCACCAGCAACGATACTCCAACTACTAGCTCACCACTCCAGACCGAGATAACAACGCACAAGACAGAAGCTATAATCGGCGACACCCAATGTTCAGGAGAACTATTTAAAGGCAATGGGCATGGCCCAGCTTCCAATCCGAGCATCGGGTAAATTAACCCCGGACCAGCTAGATAAAATCTAGCCGATGCCAATGAGCACATAGTGGTCAAAAGCGGAATTACCGCTGTCTGTCGAACGACCTGGTCTGAACAGCGTCCGACATGACAGTACCCCGCCTTCTACGAGGGACCCCAGGGCCCTCATGGCTTATAGGACCCGGCTTGTCCGGATGGCGACGGTGAAAAAACCTGACCAGCCGATCCGCATGAATGTCCGAGGTTGGTACCCAGGACCTCTCCTCAGGCCTATAACCACGCCAGTGTACCAAGTACTGTAAAGTGCGGCGCACTACATGAGAGTCAACCACCTTGGAGACTTCAAATTCCAAATTACCATCCACCAAGACTGGAGGTGGCATAGGCGCCGCGTCCACAGAACCCACCACCTTCTTTAAAAGAGACCTGTGGAACACGTTGTGTATCTTATACAACGTAGGAAGCTCCAATCGGTACGCTACTGGGTTAATGACGGCGGTGACCCTAAATGGACCAATAAACCGTGGACCCAATTTAATGGATGGTATTTTGAGTCTTATGTTTTTTGTGGATAACCACACCCAGTCATCCACACTCAGGTCCGGACCTGGCACACGCCTACTGTCAGCCACACGTTTGTACCTAGCACCCACACTCAACAGGCGCTGTTTAACTCTCCTCCAGACTGATGACAATTGTGCTCCTAACTGGTCCTCCTCCGGAACGCCGGAAGAGCCCCTCTGATTCAAAGTACAAAATTGAGGATGTAGCCCGTAAACACAAAAAAACGGAGACTCCCCAGACGACTCCTGGCGGTGATTATTGATGGCAAACTCAGCCAAAGGAAGGAACGTAGACCACTCCTCCTGGTTATCAGAGACAAAGCAGCGTAAGTACTGTTCCAAATTTTGGTTCATACGCTCGGTCTGACCATTTGACTGAGGATGAAACGCCGAAGAATGAGACAACTTGATCCCCAGCCGTGAGCAAAATGCTTTCCAAAATTTTGCCACAAACTGAGTACCCCTATCAGACACGATATCAGACGGAACCCCATGAAGTCTGACCACCTCCTGCACAAATACCTGAGCCAGAGTCTTAGCGTTAGGCAACGAAGGCAAAGACACAAAGTGCAACGTTTTTGAAAACCGATCAACAATCACCAAGATGACCGTGTTCCCAGCTGAGGAGGGCAAATCAGTGATGAAATCCATGGAGTTTTTCGTCCATGGCTTACTAGGTACCTCAAGAGGAAGTAGTGTGCCAACAGGACGGGAGCGGGGCGTCTTAGCCCTAGCGCACGTGGTACAAGCTGACACGTATGAGACCACGTCCTGTCGGATCTTGGGCCACCAAAACCGACGTGACACCAACTCCAAGGTACCTCTAATCCCTGGGTGGCCAGCCAGGACAGCATCATGATATTCTGCCAAAACCTTTAAGCGGAGATGAAGCGGTACAAAAGATTTGTTGATGGGAAGCTCAGATGGTACCTCCTCCTGAGCCTCGGCAATCTCTGCCTCAACCTCGGTAGTGAGAGCCGAAACCACAACACCCTTTTGGAGGATGGGTACTGGATCCTCCCGAGGTTCTGCCCCCGGAAAACACCTGGACAGAGCATCCGCCTTAGTGTTTTTAGACCCCGGTCTGTAAATGACAACAAAATTGAACCGTGTGAAAAACAATGCCCAGCGAGCCTGCCTGGGGGACAGACGCTTGGCTGACTCCAAATACAGCAGATTCTTATGATCGGTAATAACAGTAACCTGATGTACTGACCCCTCCAAGAAGTGTCGCCATTCCTCAAAGGCCAACTTGATTGCCAACAACTCCCTGTTGCCGATATCGTAGTTACGTTCGGCGGACGACAGTTTCTTGGAGAAATAGGCGCATGGACGCAAATCACTCAAAGATGAGCCTTGTGATAGTACCGCCCCCACACCAACCTCAGACGCATCGACTTCCACAACAAAAGGTTTTGATACGTCTGGCTGCACAAGAATAGGGGCTGAAACAAAACTGTTCTTAAGAAATTCAAATGCGCGCACAGCAGCCTCAGGCCAAACGGAGAAATTGGTACCCTTTTTAGTCATGTCAGTTAGTGGTTTAGCAATGATGGAAAAATCCTTGATAAATTTCCTATAGTAGTTAGAAAACCCAAGGAACCGCTGAAGTGCTTTCAGGCTATCAAGCCGTTCCCAATGCAGCACCGCTTGCACCTTAGCGGTGTCCATTTTAAAAACAGAAGCAGACACAATATAACCCAAGAAAGGCAACTCTTGAACAGAAAATACACATTTCTCAAGTTTAGCATACAGCTTATTCTCTCTGAGAAGCTGTAACACCTGCCTGACATGATCTAAATGAGTATCACGGTCGCAAGAATATATGAGAATGTCATCAAGGTACACGATAACGAATTTCCCCAAAACATGCGAAAACACATCATTAATGAAATGTTGGAACACTGCAGGTGCGTTAGTGCGTTAGTCAACCCAAATGGCATCACCAAACTTTCAAAATGACCCTCAGGGGTATTAAAAGCCATCTTCCACTCATCACTTTGACGGACTCTTATGAGATTGTACGCCCCCCTGAGGTCAAGCTTGGTAAACCACTTAGCACCTGCCACCTGGTTGAACAAATCTGGTATTAGTGGCAGGGTATGGATCACGAATCGTAATCTGGTTCAATTCCCTGAAATCCAAACACGGGCATAATCTGCCATCTTTCTTCTTCACGAAGAAGAACCCTGCTGCCACAGGCGAGGATGAAGGCCTGATGTGCCCTTTGCTCAAACTTTCAGCAATGTAATCCTTTAATGCTTGTTTCTCCGGACAGGAGATGTTAAACATCCTTGCTTTAGGCAATTTGGCCCCTGGTTTAAATCTGATAGTACAGTCATAGGGGCGATGTGGCGGCAACTCTGAACAACCCTTCTCAGACAACACATCCACAAAATCCAGAAGTGACTCCGGAACGCTTGAAGTCACAGCAGACACACATGTGGCCAGGCAATTCTCCTGGCAGAATTCGCTCCACTGAATTATGTCCTGAGTTTTCCAGTCAATTACCGGCTTGTGCATAGACAACCATGGAAAACCCCAAACCACCTGAGCAGGAAGATTCCTGAGCACCTTACATGTAACCTGCTCGGAATGTAGAACCCCAATGTGGAGTTTCACCTCAGCCACAAATTCAGTAATCTCCCCCTGAGAGAGAGGAGCAGCATTGATGGTGACCACGCGGATAGGATGAGACAGTTTTTCAATCCTAAAACCTGCTGTGCGCGCAAACTCCTCATCAATGAGATTTGTGGCTGAACCACTATCCACAAAAACAGTAATTGGCAGCTCACTGCCAGCAATAAAAACCTTAGCAGGGATCATGCATTGAGAAACCACCATGGAGGATATACATAAGCTCAGATTGGTCTCCTCCACACCCTCTGAGCGTAGAAGTTTTCCGCCGTTGCATTTTTCTTAGACAGTAGAGGACAGATGTTAATAAAATGACCAGTCTTATCGCAGTAAAAACAGGCTCCCTGCTTCCTGAGCTCAGGGGCTCGACGCTTCACATGTAATATAAAAAAGAAAGTCCCGGCACTCAAAATAGTACTATTTAGACAAAAATAATTTTATTGAAGAGACACGTTCCAGAAATTCGTTGTAACGTTTCGGTCTTTACATTGACCTTCGTCAGACAAGGAACTATAAAGCATATGTGCTCATATGTGAAGTCCTATGAATTGCTATGGGCAAGGAGAGGCCATCCATGTTAAAGTCCAGTAATGAACATAGTAGTGGGATCCGACGCTTCCGCGTGTAGGGTGCAGAAAATGGTGGATGGACGCCATGGATATGGCGTCCATCCACCATTTTCTGCACCCTACACGCGGCAGCGTCGGATCCCACTACTATGTTCATTACTGGACTTTAACATGGATGGCCTCTCCTTGCCCATAGCAATTCATAGGACTTGACATATGAGCACATATGCTTTATAGTTCCTTGTCTGACGAAGGTCAATGTAAAGACCGAAACGTTACAACAAATTTCTGGAACGTGTTTTTTCAATAAAATTATTTTTGTCTAAATAGTACTATTTTGAGTGCCGGGACTTTCTTTTTTATATTATATGAGAAGGGAGTGGTGACCCTTGTCTCAGGCACCGAAATTCTTATACATATGAAGAGGAGTGACGTGTCAATTTCTTCAATTTAAGCACGACCCTTCACATGTGACACCACTGCGATTTGCATAGGCTCCGTGGGCTCACCTGCAGCAACCACACGTGAACCTAAACCCTCTCCCATAGGCGGTGTCTCATGCTCCCCCTGACGCAAACGGCGATCAATGCGGACAACCAGACTCATAGCGGAATCTAGAGAAGTAGAAGTCTCGTACATCAGAAGGGCTTTTTTAACCCTTCCAGAAACCCCATGAATAAGTTGACTCCGCAGCGCTGGATATCGATTGCCCAGCGACGAAATTCAGAACAGTAATCCTCTGCTACTCGCTCCCCCTGGCGAATAGTGCGTATCTTAGATTCTGCTAGAGCCATTCTGTCTGGCTCATCGTAAATATTTCCAAGAAAGGAAAAAAAACTCTCCACAGAGTCAAATGCAGCAGAATCAGATGGCAAAGAAAACGCCCATGCTTGGGGATCCCCGCTTAACAATGACAACACCAGGCCCACACGCTGAGCCTCATTACCTGAGGAGATCGGGCGCATACGGAAATATAGTTTGCAAACTTCACGAAAAGAAAAAAAATTACTGCGTTCCCCAGCAAATTTTTCAGGCAAAGGAAACTTAGGCTCAGCAACTTTAGCTGTCGCTCCAGCTTGCACATTAGATACTGCTAGTCCCTGTTGCTGCACTGCCCCCCTCAACTCAGTGACCTGTAGGGACAGCGCCACCAACTGGCGGGTAAAGAAAGTCATGGGATCCATGACAAAATAAAAAAAAAAGGAAACCCCTTTTATTTATTTTTTGTTTTGTTTTAAAGGTCGATTATAATGTCACGGGAGGCTAGGTGGGGCAAGAGCTAATAACCCGGGCCCCTGCAATTTCCCTCAGACTAGGGAAATCCTGACTGACCCTCTACCTAGAGTTTACACTGATGGTGTGCATGTCTAGGCCTCGACCCTCGCCCTGTCTCCTGTTTCAACCCTAGGCTGAAACCACCGCCACCACCCAGTGAAAAGATCACACACCAATACCCACAGTTAGAACAGACAAGGATAACGGAAAATATACACCACTCCGCAGTCACTCAGGAATACACTATAAATGCGCAGGGCAAAATAAATACAAATATAGGAAGGAGTAAATAAGACTAAGGAAAATACACCACCAGCAACGATACTCCAACTACTAGCTCACCACTCCAGACCGAGATAACAACGCACAAGACAGAAGCTATAATCGGCGACGCCCAATGTTCAGGAGAACTATGTAAAGGCAATGGGCATGGCCCAGCTTCCAATCCGAGCATCGGGTAAATTAACCCCGGACCAGCTAGATAAAATCTAGCCGACGCCAATGAGCACATAGTGGTCAAAAGCGGAATTACCGCTGTCTGTTGAACGACCTGGTCTGAACAGCGTCCGACATGACACCAGAACATTGACAAACCCCGAGAGAAATTACCATCTATATTCTAGAAAATTGTAGTTCTTGGCATTGAAATGGGCTATCTGTGAAGGATTTAGAGATCATCTATACTACAGCAAAGAGTTTGGGGTTTACACGGACAATAACCCCCTTGACTTATGTTCTCACTGCAGCCAAACTGAATGCAACAGGTCAGAGATGGGTAGCTGAACTAACTGACTTTAATTTCAGTATTAAGTACAAGCCAGGGAAATGCAATGCGGATGCTCATGGATTGTCAAGAATGCCACTAGAGCCTGAGCAGTTTATGCAAGAATGTTGAGTGGAAGTCAGTCTGGAAGCTATTAAGAGCACTACCCAAGAAGTACAAGCTCATCAAGAGGAAGACACAATTGTGGTGTCCGTAAAAGCGAAAGAATGAGATCACTGTTGTGAACTATATTTCTTGCTCCCTCTTGTGGTCACTAGCGGTATTACACTTGGATAATCTTTCTCCAGGTTGGTACCCACCTGGTTCGTTAGGCCTTGGGTGTTCCTATTTAGACTTCCTGGAAACTCAGTCTAGTGCCTGGAAACGATGTAGTCAGTCTATGTCTGTTTTCTCCTGACTCCTGGTCTCCTGTCTTTTGCAAGATAAGCTAAGTCCTGCTTTCTTATTTTTGTTTATTCGCATTGCTGCAATTTTGTTCCAGCTTGTTAATAATGTGATTCCTGATTTTTGCTGGAAGCTCTAAGGGGCTGATATCCTCCCCCCACACCGTTAGTCGGTGCGGGGGTTCTTGGATACTCAGCGTGGATATTTTTGTAGGGTTTTTGCTGACCGCATAAGTCCTCTTCCTATTTTCTGCTATTAATTAGTGGGCCTCTCTTTGCTAACTCTAGTTCATACTTACGTTTGTCTTTTCTTCTTACCTCACCGTTATTATTTGTTGGGGGCTTGTATTATAACTTTGGGGTCCTTTCTCTTGAGGCAAGTGAGGTCTTATTTTCTCTGAAAGGGTTAGTTAGTTCTCCGGCTGGTGCGAGACGTCTAGAATCAACGTAGGTACGTTCCCCGGCTACTTCTAGTTGTTGTGCTAGGATCAGGTATACGGTCAGCCAAGTTACCACCTCCCTATGAGCTGGTTTTTGTGTTTGCGGACTTAGCTGGTACTTCTGAGATCCTCTACCACTAGGATCATAACAGTATTCCAGGCCTTAAAGTGAATATTTAATGCATTGCAGAAGCGGGATTAAAAGAAAAGAAGTTCTGAGTTTTTTTTTTTTTTCTTCTTCCCCTTTTTCCTCTGAGTGGCTTGAAGCTCTGCTGCAGACATGAATGTTCAGACTCTGATTACTAGTGTGGATCAGCTTGCTGCACGAGTGCAGGGCATTCAGGATTTTGTTACTAGTGGTCCTATGTCAGAGCCAAAGATACCTATTCCTGAGCTTTTCTCTGGTGATCGATTTAAATTTAGGAATTTTAGGAATAATTGTAAATTGTTTCTATCTTTGAGACCGCGTTCGTCTGGAGACTCAGCTCAGCAAGTTAAAATTGTTATCTCTTTCTTGCGTGGCGACCCTCAGGATTGGGCTTTTTCATTGGCGCCAGGAGATCCGGCATTGGCAAATATTGATGCGTTTTTTCTGGCGCTCGGATTGCTTTATGAGGAGCCCAATCTTGAAATTCAGGCAGAAAAAGCGTTGCTGGCTATCTCTCAGGCCAGGATGAGGCTGAAGTGTATTGCCAAAAATTTCGGAAATGGTCCATGCTTACTCAATGGAATGAGTGTGCTCTGGCCGCAAATTTCAGAAATGGCCTTTCTGAAGCCATTAAGAATGCGATGGTGGGTTTTCCCATTCCTACAAGTCTGAGTGATTCTATGGCTCTAGCCATTCAGATAGATCGGCGTTTGCGGGAGCGCAAATCTGTTAACCCTCTGGCAGTGTTGTCTGAACGGACACCTGATTCAATGCTATGTGATAGAATTCAGACTAGAACTGAACGACAAAATCATAGACGTCAGAATGGGTTGTGTTTTTACTGTGGTGATTTTACACATGTTATCTCAGCATGCTCTAAACGCCTAACAAAGATGGTTAGTCCTGTCGCCATTGGTAATTTGCAGCCTAAGTTTATTTTGTCTAACTCTTAATTTGCTCATTGTCTTCCTACCCTGTTATGGCGTTTGTGGATTCAGGTGCTGCCCTGAGTCTTATGGACTTGTCGTTTGCCAAGCGCTGTGGTTTTGTCCTGGAGCCTTTAAAAAATCCTATTCCTCTTAGAGGAATTGATGCTACGCCATTGGCGGAGAATAAACCGCAGTATTGGACACAAGTGACCATGTGCATGACTCCTGAACATCGGGAGGTGATTCGTTTTCTTGTTCTGCATAAAATGCATGATTTGGTCGTTTTGGGTCTGCCATGGTTACAGACCCATAATCCAGTTTTGGATTGGAAGGCAATGTCTGTGTCAAGTTGGGGTTGCCAGGGAATTCATTGCGATTCCCCGTCGGTGTCTATTGCTTCTTCTACTCCTTCTGAAGTTCCGGAGTATTTGTTGGACTATCAGGATGTATTCAGTGAGTCCAGGTCCAGTGCCCTTCCTCCTCATAGGGACTGTGACTGCGCTATAGATTTGATTCCTGGTAGTAAATTTCCTAAGGGACGATTATTTAATCTATCTGTACCTGAACATGCCGCAATTCGTTCTTATATAAAGGAGTCTTTGGAGAAGGGACATATTCGTCCATCCTCTTCCCCTCTTGGTGCGGGATTCTTTTTTGTAGCCAAGAAAGACGGGTCTTTGAGACCTTGTATAGACTATCGGCTTCTGAATAAAATCACGGTCAAATTTCAGTATCCTTTGCCACTATTGTCGGACTTGTTTGCTCGGATTAAGGGTGCCAAGTGGTTCACCAAGATAGATCTTCGTGGTGCGTACAACCTTGTGCGCATTAAGCAGGGAGATGAATGGAAAACTGCGTTTAATACGCCCGAAGGTCATTTTGAGTACTTGGTGATGCCTTTTGGGCTCTCTAATGCTCCTTCAGTGTTTCAGTCCTTTATGCATGACATCTTCCGGAAGTATCTAGATAAATTTATGATTGTTTATCTGGATGATATTCTGTTTTTTTCTGATGATTGGGATTCTCATGTAAAGCAAGTCAGGATGGTGTTTCAGGTTTTGCGTGATAATGCTTTGTTTGTGAAGGGCTCAAAGTGTCTCTTTGGAGTGCAGAAGGTTTCCTTTCTGGGTTTCATTTTCTCCCCTTCTACAGTGGAGATGGACCCAGTCAAGGTCCGAGCTATTCATGATTGGACTCAGCCCACGTCTGTTAAGAGTCTTCAGAAGTTCTTGGGTTTTGCTAATTTCTACCGTCGTTTTATTGCTAATTTCTCTAGCGTTGTTAAACCTTTGACGGATATGACCAAGAAAGGTTCTGATGTGGCTAATTGGGCTCCGGCAGCCGTGGAGGCTTTCCGGGAGCTTAAGCGCCGGTTTACTTCGGCACCTGTTTTGTGCCAGCCTGATGTCTCACTTCCCTTTCAGGTTGAAGTGGACGCTTCTGAGATCGGTGCAGGGGCTGTTTTGTCGCAGAAAGGCTCTGGTTGCTCTGTGATGAGACCTTGTGCTTTTTTTTCTAGGAAATTTTCGCCTGCGGAGCGGAACTATGATGTTGGTAATCGGGAGTTGTTGGCCATGAAGTGGGCATTTGAGGAGTGGCGTCATTGGCTCGAGGGAGCTAAGCATCGTGTGGTGGTCTTGACTGATCACAAAAATTTGATGTATCTCGAGTCTGCTAAGCGCCTGAATCCTAGACAGGCTCGTTGGTCGTTGTTTTTCTCCCGTTTTGACTTTGTGGTCTCATACCTGCCTGGTTCGAAGAATGTGAAGGCTGATGCTCTTTCTAGGAGTTTTGTGCCTGACTCTCCGGGAGTCTCAGAGCCAGCTGGTATTCTTAAAGAAGGAGTAATCTTGTCGGCCATTTCTCCTGATTTGCGACGTGTGTTGCAGAGATTTCAGGCTGGTAGACCTGACCCTTGCCTACCGGATAGACTGTTTGTTCCTGATAAATGGACCAGCAGAGTTATCTCCGAGATTCATTCCTCAGTGTTGGCAGGGCATCCTGGGATTTTTGGTACCAGAGATTTGGTAGCTAGGTCCTTTTGGTGGCCTTCCTTGTCGCGGGATGTGCGTTCTTTTTTGCAGTCCTGTGGGATTTGTGCTCGGGCTAAGCCTTGCTGTTCTCGTGCCAGCGGGTTGCTTTTGCCCTTGCCTGTCTCGAAGAGGCCCTGGACACACATTTCCATGGATTTCATTTCAGATCTTCCGGTGTCTCAAGGAATGTCTGTCATCTGGGTGGTGTGTGATCGCTTTTCCAAGATGGTCCATTTGGTGCCCTTGCCTAAGTTGCCTTCCTCTTCCGATCTGGTTCCTTTGTTCTTTCAGAATGTGGTTCGTTTGCATGGCATTCCTGAGAATATCGTGTCTGACAGAGGATCCCAGTTTGTGTCCAGGTTCTGGCGATCTTTTTGTGCTAAGATGGGCATTGATTTGTCGTTTTCGTCTGCCTTTCATCCTCAGACTAATGGCCAAACGGAGCGAACTAATCAGACGCTGGAGGCTTATTTGAGATGTTTTGTTTCTGCGGATCAGGATGACTGGGTGACCTTCTTGCCATTGGCTGAGTTTGCCCTCAATAATCGGGCTAGTTCCGCTACTTTGGTTTCGCCATTTTTCTGCAACTCTGGTTTTCATCCTCGTTTTTCCTCGGGTCATGTTGAATCTTCTGACTGTCCTGGGGTGGATTCCGTGGTGGATAGGTTGCAGCGGGTTTGGAATCATGTGGTGGACAACTTGAAATTGTCACAGGAGAAGGCTCAACGTTTTGCCAACCGCCACCGCGGTGTGGGCCCCCGACTTCGTGTTGGGGATTTGGTTTGGTTGTCTTCTCGGTATGTCCCTCTGAAGGTTTCCTCTCCTAAGTTTAAGCCTCGCTTTATTGGTCCTTATAAAATTTTGGAAGTCTTTAATCCGGTGTCTTTTCGTTTGGATCTTCCGGTGTCGTTTGCCATTCACAATGTGCTCCATAGGTCTTTGTTGCGGCGGTACATTGTGCCTGTGGTTCCTGCTGTTGACCCTCCTGCTCCGGTCTTGGTTGAGGGCGAGTTGGAGTACGTGGTGAAGATCTTGGATTCTCGTCTCTCTAGACGGAGGCTTCAGTATCTGGTCAAGTGGAAGGGCAATGGTCAGGAGGATAATTCCTGGGTGGTCGCCTCTGATGTTCATGCGGCCGATTTGGTTCGTGCCTTTCACGCTGCTCATCCTGATCGCCCTGGTGGTCTTGGTGAGGGTTCGGTGACCCCTCCTTAAAGGGGGGGTACTGTTGTGAACTATATTTCTTGCTCCCTCTACACTTGGATAATCTTTCTCCAGGTTGGTACCCACCTGGTTCGTTAGGCCTTGGGTGTTCCTATTTAGACTTCCTGGAAACTCAGTCTAGTGCCTGGAAACGATGTTGTCAGTCTATGTCTGTTTTCTCCTGACTCCTGGTCTCCTGTCTTTTGCAAGATAAGCTAAGTCCTGCTTTCTTATTTTTGTTTATTCGCATTGCTGCAATTTTGTTCCAGCTTGTTAATAATGTGATTCCTGATTTTTGCTGGAAGCTCTAGGGGGCTGATATCCTCCCCCCACACCGTTAGTCGGTGCGGGGGTTCTTGGATACTCAGCGTGGATATTTTTGTAGGGTTTTTGCTGACCGCATAAGTCCTCTTCCTATTTTCTGCTATTAATTAGTGGGCCTCTCTTTGCTAACTCTAGTTCATACTTACGTTTGTCTTTTCTTCTTACCTCACCGTTATTATTTGTTGGGGGCTTGTATTATAACTTTGGGGTCCTTTCTCTTGAGGCAAGTGAGGTCTTATTTTCTCTGAAAGGGTTAGTTAGTTCTCCGGCTGGTGCGAGACGTCTAGAATCAACGTAGGTACGTTCCCCGGCTACTTCTAGTTGTTGTGCTAGGATCAGGTATACGGTCAGCCAAGTTACCACCTCCCTATGAGCTGGTTTTTGTGTTTGCGGACTTAGCTGGTACTTCTGAGATCCTCTACCACTAGGATCATAACAGATCACCCCCTGTCCATTCAACAACTACCAAAAGGAACAATCCCTAGAGCACAACAGGAAGGTCAGGTAATGTTATGACCCCAATGGCGAGGGTCTCAGAGGAACGTGGAAGTCTGCAGAATACAAAAATCCAGCTCATAGGGCAGTGGTAACTGGGTTGACCATATATCTACTCCTAACGCCAACACTAGAAGTAGCCGGGGATCATTCCTACGTTGATTCTAGATGACACGCGCCAGCCGGAGAATCTAGCTACCCCTAGTAGAGGAAAACAAAGACCTTTCTTGCCTCCAGAGAAGGGGACCCCAAAGCTGGATAGAAGCCCCCCACAAATAATGACGGTGAGGTAAGAGGAAATGACAAACACAGAAATGAACCAGGTTTAGCACAGAGAGGCCCGCTTACTAATAGCAGAATAAAGAAAGGTAACTTATATGGTCAACAAAAACCCTATCAAAATCCACACTGGAAATTCAAGAACCCCCGAACCGTCTAACGGTCCGGGGGGAGAACACCAGCCCCCTAGAGCTTCCAGCAAAGGTCAGGATATAGATTTGGAACAAGCTGGACAAAAATACAAAACCAAAACAAATAGCAAAAAGCAAAAGGCAGACTTAGCTGATATAACTGGAACCAGGATCAGTAGACAAGAGCACAGCAGACTAGCTCTGATAACTACGTTGCCAGGCATAGAACTGAAGGTCCAGGGAGCTTATATAGCAACACCCCTAACTAACGACCCAGGTGCGGACAAAAGGAATGACAGAAAAACCAGAGTCAAAAAACTAGTAACCACTAGATGGAGCAAAAAGCAAATTCACAACAGTACCCCCCCCTTAGTGAGGGGTCACCGAACCCTCACCACGACCACCAGGGCGATCAGGATGAGCGGCATGAAAGGCACGAACTAAATCGGCCGCATGAACATCAGAGGCGACCACCCAGGAATTATCCTCCTGACCATAGCCCTTCCACTTGACCAGGTACTGAAGCCTCCGCCTGGAGAGGCGAGAATCCAAGATCTTCTCCACCACGTACTCCAACTCGCCCTCAACCAACACCGGAGCAGGAGGCTCAGCAGAAGGAACTACAGGCACAATGTACCGCCGCAACAAGGACCTATGAAATACATTGTGAATAGCAAACGACACAGGAAGATCCAGACGAAAAGATACAGGATTAAGGATTTCCAATATCTTGTAAGGCCCAATAAAACGAGGTTTAAATTTGGGAGAGGAGACCTTCATAGGAACAAAGCGGGAAGAAAGCCATACCAAATCCCCAACGCGTAGTCGGGGACCCACACCGCGGCGGCGGTTGGCAAAGCGCTGAGCCTTCTCCTGTGACAACTTCAAGTTGTCCACCACATGATTCCAGATCTGCTGCAACCTATCCACCACAGAATCCACCCCAGGACAGTCAGAAGGCTCCACATGACCCGAAGAAAAACGAGGATGGAAACCAGAGTTGCAGAAAAAAGGCGAAACCAAGGTGGCGGAACTAGCCCGATTATTAAGGGCAAACTCAGCCAACGGCAAGAATGTCACCCAATCGTCCTGATCAGCAGAGACAAAACACCTCAAATAAGCCTCCAAAGTCTGATTAGTTCGCTCCGTCTGTCCATTAGTCTGAGGATGGAAAGCAGACGAAAACGACAAATCAATGCCCATCCTACTACAAAAGGATCGCCAGAACCTGGAAACGAACTGGGATCCTCTGTCAGACACAATATTCTCAGGGATGCCGTGCAAACGAACCACGTTCTGGAAAAACACAGGAACCAGATCGGAAGAGGAAGGCAGCTTAGGCAAAGGAACCAAATGGACCATCTTGGAAAAGCGATCACATATCACCCAGATAACGGACATGCCCTGAGATAGCGGAAGATCAGAAATGAAATCCATGGAGATATGTGTCCAAGGTCTCTTCGGGACAGGCAAGGGCAAGAGCAAACCGCTGGCACGAGAACAGCAAGGCTTAGCTCGAGCACAAGTCCCACAGGACTGCACAAATGACCGCACATCCCTTGACAAGGAAGGCCACCAAAAGGACCTGGCCACCAGATCTCTGGTGCCAAAAATTCCCGGGTGACCTGCCAACACCGAGGAATGAACCTCGGAAATGACTCTGCTGGTCCACTTATCCGGGACAAACAGTCTGTCAGGTGGACAAGACTCAGGCCTATCAGCCTGAAATCTCTGCAACACACGTCGCAGATCCGGAGAAATAGCTGACAAGATAACTCCATCTTTAAGAATACCAACAGGATCAGCGACTCCAGGAGCATCAGGCACAAAGCTCCTAGAAAGAGCATCGGCCTTCACATTCTTTGAACCTGGTAAATACGAGACAACAAAATCAAAGCGGGAGAAAAACAATGACCAGCGGGCCTGTCTCGGATTAAGGCGTTTAGCAGACTCGAGATACATCAGATTTTTGTGATCAGTCAAGACCACCACACGATGCTTAGCACCCTGGAGCCAATGACGCCACTCCTCAAATGCCCATTTCATGGCCAACAACTCCCGATTGCCCACATCATAATTTCGCTCGGCAGGCGAAAACTTCCTAGAGAAAAAGGCACAAGGTTTCATAACAGAGCAACCAGGGCCTCTCTGCGACAAAACGGCCCCTGCCCCAATCTCCGAAGCATCTACCTCAACCTGAAAGGGAAGTGAGACGTCAGGCTGGCACAAAACAGGCGCCGAAGTAAACCGGCGTTTCAACTCCTGGAAAGCCTCCACGGCAGCAGGAGCCCAGTTAGCTACATCGGAGCCCTTCTTGGTCATATCCGTCAAAGGTTTCACAATGCTAGAAAAATTAGCGATAAAACGACGGTAGAAGTTAGCGAAGCCCAAGAACTTCTGAAGACTCTTAACTGACGAGGGCTGAGTCCAATCAAGAATAGCTCGGACCTTGACTGGGTCCATCTCCACAGCAGAAGGGGAAAAAATGAACCCCAAAAAGGGAACCTTCTGTACACCAAAGAGACACTTTGAGCCCTTGACAAACAAAGAATTTTCACGCAAAATTTTAAAGACCAACCTGACCTGCTCCACATGCGAATCCCAATTATCAGAAAAAACCAAAATATCATCCAGATAAACAATCAAAAATTTATCCAGATACTTCCGGAAAATGTCATGCATAAAGGACTGAAAAACTGAAGGCGCATTGGAGAGCCCAAAAGGCATCACCAAGTACTCAAAATGACCTTCGGGCGTATTGAATGCGGTTTTCCATTCATCACCTTGCTTAATGCGCACAAGGTTGTACGCACCACGAAGGTCTATCTTGTGTTGTGAATTTGCTTTTTGCTCCCTCTAGTGGTTACTAGTTTTTTGACTCTGGTTTTTCTGTCATTCCTTTTATCCGCACCTGGGTCGTTAGTTAGGGGTGTTGCTATATGAGCTCCCTGGACCTTCAGTTCTATGCCTGGCAACGTAGTTATCAGAGCTAGTCTGCTGTGCTCTTGTCTACTGATCCTGGTTCCAGTTATATCAGCTAAGTCTGCCTTTTGCTTTTTGCTATTTGTTTTGGTTTTGTATTTTTGTCCAGCTTGTTCCAAATCAATATCCTGACCTTTGCTGGAAGCTCTAGGGGGGCTGGTGTTCTCCCCCCGGACCGTTAGACGGTTCGGGGGTTCTTGAATTTCCAGTGTGGATTTTGATAGGGTTTTTGTTGACCATATAAGTTACCTTTCTTTATTCTGCTATCAGTAAGCGGGCCTCTCTGTGCTAAACCTGATTCATTTCTGTGTTTGTCATTTCCTCTTACCTCACCGTCATTATTTGTGGGGGGCTTCTATCCAGCTTTGGGGTCCCCTTCTCTGGAGGCAAGAAAGGTCTTTGTTTTCCTCTACTAGGGGTAGCTAGATTCTCCGGCTGGCGCGTGTCATCTAGAATCAACGTAGGAATGATCCCCGGCTACTTCTAGTGTTGGCGTTAGGAGTAGATATATGGTCAACCCAGTTACCACTGCCCTAGGAGCTGGATTTTTGTATTCTGCAGACTTCCACGTTCCTCTGAGACCCTCGCCATTGGGGTCATAACAGTTTGCCAGGCCAGTATTAAATGTTTAATGCATTGCAGAAGAGGGATTATAAGAAAGAAGATTCTGAGTTTTTTTTTTTTTTTTTTTTTTTTCTTCTTCCCCTTTACCTCAGAGTGGCTATGCTTGCTGCAGACATGAATGTCCAGACCTTGATTACAAGTGTGGACCAGCTGGCTACTCGTGTGCAGGGCATGCAAGACTATGTTATCAGAAATCCTAGGTCAGAACCTAAAATACCGATTCCTGAACTGTTTTCCGGAGACAGGTTTAAGTTTAGGAATTTCGTGAATAATTGTAAATTGTTTTTGTCCCTGAGACCCTGTTCATCTGGAGATTCTGCTCAGCAAGTAAAAATTGTTATTTCGTTCTTACGGGGCGACCCTCAGGATTGGGCTTTTTCGCTGGCGCCAGGAGATCCGGCATTGGCTGATCTTGATGCGTTTTTTCTGGCGCTCGGTTTACTTTATGAGGAACCCAATCTTGAGATTCAGGCAGAAAAGGCCTTGCTGGCTATGTCTCAGGGGCAGGACGAGGCTGAAGTGTATTGCCAAAAATTTCGGAAATGGTCCGTGCTGACACATTGGAACGAGTGTGCACTGGCCGCTAATTTTAGAAATGGCCTTTCTGAAGCCATTAAGAATGTTATGGTGGGTTTTCCCATTCCCACAGGTCTGAATGATACTATGGCACTGGCTATTCAAATTGACCGGCGGTTGCGGGAGCGCAAAACCGCAAATTCCCTCATGGTGTTGTCTGAACAGACACCTAATTCGGTGCAATGTGATAGAAAAACCGCAAATTCCCTCATGGTGTTGTCTGAACAGACACCTGATTTAATGCAATGTGATAGAATCCTGACTAGAAATGAGCGGAAAATTCATAGACGCCGGAATGGCTTGTGCTACTACTGTGGTGATTCTACACATGTTATCTCAGCATGCTCTAAACGTATAGCTAAGGTTGTTAGTCCTGTCACCGTTGGTAATTTGCAACCTAAATTTATTCTGTCTGTAACTTTGATTTGCTCACTGTCATCTTATCCTGTCATGGCGTTTGTAGATTCAGGTGCTGCCCTGAGTCTCATGGATCTCTCATTTGCTAAGCGCTGTGGGTTTACTCTTGAACCATTAGAAAATCCTATTCCTCTTAGGGGTATTGATGCTACACCATTGGCAGCAAATAAACCGCAGTATTGGACACAGGTTACCATGTGCATGACTCCTGAACACCGCGAGGTGATACGTTTCCTGGTTTTACATAAAATGCATGATTTGGTTGTTTTAGGGCTGCCATGGTTACAGACCCATAATCCAGTCCTTGACTGGAAGGCTATGTCAGTGTCTAGTTGGGGCTGTCGTGGTATTCATGAGGATTCCCTGCCTGTGTCTATTGCTTCTTCTACGCCTTCGGAAGTTCCGGAGTATTTGTCTGATTATCAGGATGTCTTCAGTGAGTCTGAGTCCAGTGCACTGCCTCCTCATAGGGACTGTGACTGTGCTATAGATTTGATCCCAGGCAGTAAGTTTCCTAAGGGAAGACTGTTTAATCTGTCGGTACCTGAACATACCGCTATGCGTTCATATATCAAGGAGTCTCTGGAGAAAGGACATATTCGTCCGTCTTCTTCCCCTCTTGGTGCGGGATTCTTTTTTGTGGCAAAAAAGGACGGATCTTTGAGACCTTGTATTGATTATCGGCTTTTAAATAAGATCACTGTCAAATTTCAGTATCCTTTACCGCTGTTGTCTGACTTGTTTGCCCGGATTAAGGGTGCCAAGTGGTTCACCAAGATAGACCTTCGTGGTGCGTACAACCTTGTGCGCATTAAGCAAGGTGATGAATGGAAAACCGCATTCAATACGCCCGAAGGTCATTTTGAGTACTTGGTGATGCCTTTTGGGCTCTCCAATGCGCCTTCAGTTTTTCAGTCCTTTATGCATGACATTTTCCGGAAGTATCTGGATAAATTTTTGATTGTTTATCTGGATGATATTTTGGTTTTTTCTGATAATTGGGATTCGCATGTGGAGCAGGTCAGGTTGGTCTTTAAAATTTTGCGTGAAAATTCTTTGTTTGTCAAGGGCTCAAAGTGTCTCTTTGGTGTACAGAAGGTTCCCTTTTTGGGGTTCATTTTTTCCCCTTCTGCTGTGGAGATGGACCCAGTCAAGGTCCGAGCTATTCTTGATTGGACTCAGCCCTCGTCAGTTAAGAGTCTTCAGAAGTTCTTGGGCTTCGCTAACTTCTACCGTCGTTTTATTGCTAATTTTTCTAGCATTGTGAAACCTTTGACGGATATGACCAAGAAGGGCTCCGATGTAGCTAACTGGGCTCCTGCTGCCGTGGAGGCTTTCCAGGAGTTGAAACGCCGGTTTACTTCGGCGCCTGTTTTGTGCCAGCCTGACGTCTCACTTCCCTTTCAGGTTGAGGTGGATGCTTCGGAGATTGGGGCAGGGGCCGTTTTGTCGCAGAGAGGCCCTGGTTGCTCTGTTATGAAACCTTGTGCCTTTTTCTCTAGGAAGTTTTCGCCTGCCGAGCGAAATTATGATGTGGGCAATCGGGAGTTGTTGGCCATGAAATGGGCATTTGAGGAGTGGCGTCATTGGCTCGAGGGTGCTAAGCATCGTGTGGTGGTCTTGACTGATCACAAAAATCTGATGTATCTCGAGTCTGCTAAACGCCTTAATCCGAGACAGGCCCGCTGGTCATTGTTTTTCTCCCGCTTTGATTTTGTTGTCTCGTATTTACCAGGTTCAAAGAATGTGAAGGCCGATGCTCTTTCTAGGAGCTTTGTGCCTGATGCTCCTGGAGTCGCTGATCCTGTTGGTATTCTTAAAGATGGAGTTATCTTGTCAGCTATTTCTCCGGATCTGCGACGTGTGTTGCAGAGATTTCAGGCTGATAGGCCTGAGTCTTGTCCACCTGACAGACTGTTTGTCCCGGATAAGTGGACCAGCAGAGTCATTTCCGAGGTTCATTCCTCGGTGTTGGCAGGTCACCCGGGAATTTTTGGCACCAGAGATCTGGTGGCCAGGTCCTTTTGGTGGCCTTCCTTGTCAAGGGATGTGCGGTCATTTGTGCAGTCCTGTGGGACTTGTGCTCGAGCTAAGCCTTGCTGTTCTCGTGCCAGCGGTTTGCTCTTGCCCTTGCCTGTCCCGAAGAGACCTTGGACACATATCTCCATGGATTTCATTTCTGATCTTCCGCTATCTCAGGGCATGTCCGTTATCTGGGTGATATGTGATCGCTTCTCCAAGATGGTCCATTTGGTTCCTTTGCCTAAGCTGCCTTCCTCTTCCGATCTGGTTCCTGTGTTTTTCCAGAACGTGGTTCGTTTGCACGGCATCCCTGAGAATATTGTGTCAGACAGAGGATCCCAGTTCGTTTCCAGGTTCTGGCGATCCTTTTGTAGTAGGATGGGCATTGATTTGTCGTTTTCGTCTGCTTTCCATCCTCAGACTAATGGACAGACGGAGCGAACCAATCAGACTTTGGAGGCTTATTTGAGGTGTTTTGTCTCTGCTGATCAGGACGATTGGGTGACATTCTTGCCGTTGGCTGAGTTTGCCCTTAATAATCGGGCTAGTTCCGCCACCTTGGTTTCGCCTTTTTTCTGCAACTCTGGTTTCCATCCTCGCTTTTCTTCGGGTCATGTGGAGCCTTCTGACTGTCCTGGGGTGGATTCTGTGGTGGATAGGTTGCAGCAGATCTGGAATCATGTGGTGGACAACTTGAAGTTGTCACAAGAGAAGGCTCAGCGCTTTGCCAACCGCCGCCGCGGTGTGGGTCCCCGACTACGCGTTGGGGATTTGGTATGGCTTTCTTCCCGCTTTGTTCCTATGAAGGTCTCCTCTCCCAAATTTAAACCTCGTTTTATTGGGCCTTACAAGATATTGGAAATCCTTAATCCTGTATCTTTTCGTCTGGATCTTCCTGTGTCGTTTGCTATTCACAATGTATTTCATAGGTCCTTGTTGCGGCGGTACATTGTGCCTGTAGTTCCTTCTGCTGAGCCTCCTGCTCCGGTGTTGGTTGAGGGCGAGTTGGAGTACGTGGTGGAGAAGATCTTGGATTCTCGCCTCTCCAGGCGGAGGCTTCAGTACCTGGTCAAGTGGAAGGGCTATGGTCAGGAGGATAATTCCTGGGTGGTCGCCTCTGATGTTCATGCGGCCGATTTAGTTCGGGCCTTTCATGCCGCTCGTCCTGATCGCCCTGGTGGTCGTGGTGAGGGTTCGGTGACCCCTCACTAAGGGGGGGGTACTGTTGTGAATTTGCTTTTTGCTCCCTCTAGTGGTTACTAGTTTTTTGACTCTGGTTTTTCTGTCATTCCTTTTATCCGCACCTGGGTCGTTAGTTAGGGGTGTTGCTATATGAGCTCCCTGGACCTTCAGTTCTATGCCTGGCAACGTAGTTATCAGAGCTAGTCTGCTGTGCTCTTGTCTACTGATCCTGGTTCCAGTTATATCAGCTAAGTCTGCCTTTTGCTTTTTGCTATTTGTTTTGGTTTTGTATTTTTGTCCAGCTTGTTCCAAATCAATATCCTGACCTTTGCTGGAAGCTCTAGGGGGGCTGGTGTTCTCCCCCCGGACCGTTAGACGGTTCGGGGGTTCTTGAATTTCCAGTGTGGATTTTGATAGGGTTTTTGTTGACCATATAAGTTACCTTTCTTTATTCTGCTATCAGTAAGCGGGCCTCTCTGTGCTAAACCTGATTCATTTCTGTGTTTGTCATTTCCTCTTACCTCACCGTCATTATTTGTGGGGGGCTTCTATCCAGCTTTGGGGTCCCCTTCTCTGGAGGCAAGAAAGGTCTTTGTTTTCCTCTACTAGGGGTAGCTAGATTCTCCGGCTGGCGCGTGTCATCTAGAATCAACGTAGGAATGATCCCCGGCTACTTCTAGTGTTGGCGTTAGGAGTAGATATATGGTCAACCCAGTTACCACTGCCCTAGGAGCTGGATTTTTGTATTCTGCAGACTTCCACGTTCCTCTGAGACCCTCGCCATTGGGGTCATAACAATCTTGGTGAACCACTTGGCACCCTTAATCCGGGCAAACAAGTCAGACAACAGCGGTAAAGGATACTGAAACTTGACAGTGATCTTATTTAAAAGCCGATAATCAATACAAGGTCTCAAAGATCCGTCCTTTTTTGCCACAAAAAAGAATCCCGCACCAAGAGGGGAAGAAGACGGACGAATATGTCCTTTCTCCAGAGACTCCTTGATATATGAACGCATAGCGGTATGTTCAGGTACCGACAGATTAAACAGTCTTCCCTTAGGAAATTTACTGCCTGGGATCAAATCTATAGCACAGTCACAGTCCCTATGAGGAGGCAGTGCACTGGACTCAGACTCACTGAAGACATCCTGATAATCAGACAAATACTCCGGAACTTCCGAAGGCGTAGAGGAAGCAATAGACACAGGCAGGGAATCCCCATGAATACCATGACAGCCCCAACTTGAGACTGACATAGCCTTCCAGTCCAGGACTGGATTATGGGTCTGTAACCATGGCAGCCCTAAAACAACCAAATCATGCATTTTATGTAAAACCAGGAAACGTATCACCTCGCGGTGTTCAGGAGTCATGCACATGGTAACCTGTGTCCAATACTGCGGTTTATTTGCTGCCAATGGTGTAGCATCAATACCCCTAAGAGGAATAGGATTTTCTAATGGTTCAAGAGTAAAACCACAGCGCTTAGCAAATGAGAGATCCATGAGACTCAGGGCAGCACCTGAATCTACAAACGCCATGACAGGATAAGATGACAGTGAGCAAATCAAAGTTACAGACAGAATAAATTTAGGTTGCAAATTACCAACGGTGACAGGACTAACAACCTTAGCTATACGTTTAGAGCATGCTGAGATAACATGTGTAGAATCACCACAGTAGTAGCACAAGCCATTCCGGCGTCTATGAATTTTCCGCTCATTTCTAGTCAGGATTCTATCACATTGCATTAAATCAGGTGTCTGTTCAGACAACACCATGAGGGAATTTGCGGTTTTGCGCTCCCGCAACCGCCGGTCAATTTGAATAGCCAGTGCCATAGTATCATTCAGACCTGTGGGAATGGGAAAACCCACCATAACATTCTTAATGGCTTCAGAAAGGCCATTTCTAAAATTAGCGGCCAGTGCACACTCGTTCCAATTTGTCAGCACGGACCATTTCCGAAATTTTTGGCAATACACTTCAGCCTCGTCCTGCCCCTGAGACATAGCCAGCAAGGCCTTTTCTGCCTGAATCTCAAGATTGGGTTCCTCATAAAGTAAACCGAGCGCCAGAAAAAACGCATCAAGATCAGCCAATGCCGGATCTCCTGGCGCCAGCGAAAAAGCCCAATCCTGAGGGTCGCCCCGTAAGAACGAAATAACAATTTTTACTTGCTGAGCAGAATCTCCAGATGAACAGGGTCTCAGGGACAAAAACAATTTACAATTATTCACGAAATTCCTAAACTTAAACCTGTCTCCGGAAAACAGTTCAGGAATCGGTATTTTAGGTTCTGACCTAGGATTTCTGATAACATAATCTTGTATGCCCTGCACACGAGTAGCCAGCTGGTCCACACTTGTAATCAAGGTCTGGACATTCATGTCTGCAGCAAGCATAGCCACTTTGAGGTAAAGGGGAAAAAGAAAAAAAAAAAAAAACTCAGAATCTTCTTTCTTATAATCCCTCTTCTGCAATGCATTAAACATTTAATACTGGCCTGGCAAACTGTTATGACCCCAATGGCGAGGGTCTCAGAGGAACGTGGAAGTCTGCAGAATACAAAAATCCAGCTCATAGGGCAGTGGTAACTGGGTTGACCATATATCTACTCCTAACGCCAACACTAGAAGTAGCCGGGAATCATTCCTACGTTGATTCTAGATGACACGCGCCAGCCGGAGAATCTAGCTACCCCTAGTAGAGGAAAACAAAGACCTTTCTTGCCTCCAGAGAAGGGGACCCCAAAGCTGGATAGAAGCCCCCCACAAATAATGACGGTGAGGTAAGAGGAAATGACAAACACAGAAATGAACCAGGTTTAGCACAGAGAGGCCCGCTTACTAATAGCAGAATAAAGAAAGGTAACTTATATGGTCAACAAAAACCCTATCAAAATCCACACTGGAAATTCAAGAACCCCCGAACCGTCTAACGGTCCGGGGGGAGAACACCAGCCCCCTAGAGCTTCCAGCAAAGGTCAGGATATAGATTTGGAACAAGCTGGACAAAAATACAAAACCAAAACAAATAGCAAAAAGCAAAAGGCAGACTTAGCTGATATAACTGGAACCAGGATCAGTAGACAAGAGCACAGCAGACTAGCTCTGATAACTACGTTGCCAGGCATAGAACTGAAGGTCCAGGGAGCTTATATAGCAACACCCCTAACTAACGACCCAGGTGCGGACAAAAGGAATGACAGAAAAACCAGAGTCAAAAAACTAGTAACCACTAGAGGGAGCAAAAAGCAAATTCACAACAGGTAATTGGCAGAGTACTTCCTTATGTGGAACAAAATCGTTTTCCAAGTAAACGAGAGAGATAATGAGTCACCAGCAATATCGGTTTTAGTTAACCCCTTCCCGACATTTGACGTACTATCCCGTCGAGGTGGGGTGGGCCCGTATGACCGCCGACGGGATAGTACGTCATCACCGATCAGCGGCGCTCACGGGGGGAGCGCGGCCGATCGCGGCCGGGTGTCAGCTGCATATCGCAGCTGACATCCGGCACTATGTGCCAGGAGCGGTCACGGACCGCCCCCGGCACATTAACCCCCGGCACACCGCGATCAAACATGATCGCAGTGTACCGGCGGTATAGGGAAGCATCGCGCAGGGAGGGGGCTCCCTGCGGGCTTCCCTGAGACCCCCGGAGCAACGCGATGTGATCGCGTTGCTGCGAGGGTCTCCTACCTCCTTCCTGGCTGCAGGTCCCGGATCCAAGATGGCCGCGGCATCCGGGTCCTGCAGGGAAGGAGGTGGCTTACCGAGTGTCTGCTCAGAGCAGACACTTGGTAAGCCTGCAGCCCTGCACAGCAGATCGTCGATCTGGCAGAGTGCTGTGCACACTGCCAGATCAATGATCTGTGATGTCCCCCCCTGGGACAAAGTAAAAAAGTTAAAAAAAAATTTTTCCACATGAGTAAAAAAAAAAAAAAAAAAAATCCTAAATAAATAATAAAAAAAAAATATATATTATTCCCATAAATACATTTCTTTATCTAAATAAAAAAAACAAAACAATAAAAGTACACATATTTAGTATCGCCGCGTCCGTAACGACCCAACCTATAAAACTGCCCCACTAGTTAACCCCTTCAGTAAACACCGTAAGAAAAAAAAAAAAAAAACGAGGCAAAAAACAACGCTTTATTACCATACCGCCGAACAAAAAGTGGAATAACACGCGATCAAAAAGACTGATATAAATATCCATGGTACCGCTGAAAACGTCATCTTGTCCCGCAAAAAACAAGCCGCCATACAACATTATCAGCAAAAAAATAAAAAAGTTATAGTCCTGAGAATAAAGCGATACGAAAATAATTATTTTTTCTATATTTTAGTTTTTATCGTATAAAAGCGCCAAAACATAAAAAAATGATATAAATGAGATATCGCTGTAATCGTACTGACCCGAAGAATAAAACTGCTTTATCAATTTTACCAAACGCGGAACGGTATAAACGCCTCCCCCAAAAGAAATTCATGAATAGCTGGTTTTTGGTCATTCTGCCTCACAAAAATCGGAATAAAAAGCGATCAAAAACGGTCACGTGTCCGAAAATGTTACCAATAAAAACGTCAACTCGTCCCGCAAAAAACAAGACCTCACATGACTCTGTGGAGCAAAATGTGGAAAAATTATAGGTCTCAAAATGTGGAGACGCAAAAACTTTTTTGCTATAAAAAGCGTCGCTGGTTTCACACTTGCGTTTTTGTCTGCAGCGTTTTTTGCACAAAAAAACGCATGCGTTTTTTCCCTATATTTAACATTGAAAACGCATGCGGTTTTTTTGTACGCGTTTGGTCGCGTTTTCAAACGCATGCGTTTTTTTTCTGCATGCGTTCATTTTCAGAAATACAACCTGCAGTATTTTCTTGCGTTTTTAAGCACATGCGTTTGTTTGCGTTAAAAACGCATGCATTTAAACACACTGAAAAGCCACCCACCACCATCAAGGTGATAAAGGGATCCAAACCCTAACCCTAACTCTACCCCTAACCTCACCCCTAACCGTTTAATGAACATTTTCTGACAGTCATAGTGCCACGTATTTCAGTGCCACGTATTTCAGTGCCACGTATTTCAGTGCCACGTGTTTCAGTGCCACGTATTTCAGTGCCACGTATCACATATTTCAGTGCCACGTATCACGTATTTCAGTGCCACGTATCACGTATTTCAGTGCCACATATTTTAGTACCACGTATTTCAGTGCCACGTATTTCAGTGCCACGTATTTCAGTGCCACGTATTTCAGTGCCACGTATTTCAGTGCCACGTATTTCAGTGCCACGTATCACGTATTTCAGTGCCACGTATTTCAGTGCCACGTATTTCAGTGCCACGTATTTTAGTGCCACGTATTTCAGTGCCACGTATCACGTATTTCAGTGCCACGTGTTTCAGTGCCACGTATTTAAGTGCCACGTATCACGTATTTCAGTGCCACGTATTTCAGTGCCACGTATTTCAGTGCCACGTATCACGTATTTCAGTGCCACGTATTTCAGTGCCACGTATTTCAGTGCCACGTATTTCAGTGCCACGTATTTCAGTGCCACGTATTTCAGTGCCACGTATCACATATTTCAGTGCCACGTATTTCAGTGCCACGTATTTCAGTGCCACGTATTTCAGTGCCACGTATTTCAGTGCCACGTATTTCAGTGCCACGTATCACGTATTTCAGTGCCACGTGTTTCAGTGCCACGTATTTAAGTGCCACGTATCACGTATTTCAGTGCCACGTATTTCAGTGCCACGTATTTCAGTGCCACGTATTTCAGTGCCACGTATTTCAGTCACGTTTAGGGTTAGGGTTAGGGGTAGGGTTAGGGTTAGGGTTAGGGCTAGGGTTGGAGGTAAAGTTAGGGTTGGGGCTAAAGTTAGGGTTGGGGCTAAAGTTAGGGTTAGGGTTTGGATTACATTTACGTTTGGATTAGGGTTGGGATTAGAATTATGGGTGTGTCAGGGCTAGGGGTGTGGTTAGGGTTACCGTTGGGATTAGGGTTAGGGGTGTGTTTGGGTTAGGGTTTCAGGTAGAATTGGGGAGTTTCCACTGTCCAGGCACATCAGGGGCTCTACAAGCGCGACATGGCGTCCAATCTCAATTCCAGCCAATTCTGCGTTGAAAAAGTAAAACAGTGCTCCTTCCCTTCCGAGCTCTCCCGTGCGCCCAAAAAGGGGTTTACCCCAACATATGTGTTATCAGCGTACTCGGGACAAATTGAACAACAACTTCTGGGGTCCAAGTTCTCTTGTTATCCTTAGGAAAATAAAAATTTGGGGGGCTAAAAATCATTTTTGTGGGAAAAAAAAGATGTTTTATTTTCACGGCTCTGCGTTATAAACTGTAGTGAAACACTTGGGGGTTCAAAGTTCTCACAACACATCTAGATAAGTTCCTTGGGAGGTCTAGTTTCCAATATGGGGTCACTTGTGGGGGGTTTGTACTGTTTGGGTACATCAGGGGCTCTGCAAATGCAACGTGACGCCTGCAGACCAATCCATTTAAGGCTGCATTCCAAATGGCGCTCCTTCCCTTCCGAGCTCTGTCATGCACCCAAACAGTGGTTCCCCCCCACATATGGGGTATCAGCGTACTCAGGACAAATTGGACAACAACTTTTGGGGTCTAATTTATCCTGTTACCCTTGTGAAAATACAAAACTGGGGGCTAAAAAATCATTTTTGTGAAAAAAAAAAAGAATTTTTATTTTCACGGCTTTGCGCTATAAACTTTAGTGAAACACTTGGGGGTTCAAAGTTCTCAAAACACATCTAGATAAGTTCTTTGGGAGGTCTAGTTTCCAATATGGGGTCACTTGTGGGGGGTTTGTACTGTTTGGGTACATCAGGGGCTCTGCAAATGCAACGTGACGGCTGCTGACCAATCCATTTAAGTCTGCATTCCAAATGGCGCTCCTTCCCTTCCGAGCTCTGTCATGCGCCCAAACAGTGGTTCCCCCCCACATATGGGGTATCAGCGTACTCAGGACAAATTGGAAAACAAATTTTGGGGTCCAATTTATTCTGTTACCCTTGTAAAAATACAAAGCTGGGTGCTAAAAAATCATTTTTGAGAAAAAAAATAAAAATTATTTTCACGGCTCTGCGTTATAATCTGTAGTGAAACACTTGGGGGTTCAAAGCTCTCAAAACACATCTAGATAAGTTCCTTAGGGGGTCTACTTTCCAAAATGGTGTCACTTGTAGGGAGTTTCAATGTTTAGGCACATCAGGGGCTCTCCAAACGCAACATGGCGTCCCATCTCAATTCCAGTCAATTTTGCATTGAAAAGTCAAATGGCGCTCCTTCCCTTCCAAGCTCTGCCATGCGCCCAAACAATGGTTTACACCCACATATGGGGTATCAGCGTACTCAGGACAAATTGCACAACATTTTTTGGGGTCCAATTTCTTCTCTTACCCTTGGGAAAATAAAAAATTGGGGGCGAAAAGATCATTTTTGTGAAAAAATATGATTTTTTATTTTTACGGCTCTGCATTATAAACTTCTGTGAAGCACTTGGTGGGTCAAAGTGCTCACCACACATCAAGATAAGTTCCTTAGGGGGTCTACTTTCCAAAATGGTGTCACTTGTAGGGGGTTTCAGTGTTTAGGCACATCAGGGGCTCTCCAAACGCAACATGGCGTCCCATCTCAATTCCAGTCAATTTTGCATTGAAAAGTCAAATGGCGCTCCTTCCCTTCCAAGCTCTGCCATGCGCCCAAACAATGGTTTACACCCACATATGGGGTATCAGCGTACTCAGGACAAATTGCACAACATTTTTTGGGGTCCAATTTCTTCTCTTACCCTTGGGAAAATAAAAAATTGGGGGCAAAAAGATCATTTTTGTGAAAAAATATGATTTTTTATTTTTACGACTCTGCATTATAAACTTCTGTGAAGCACTTGGTGGGTCAAAGTGCTCACCACACATCTAGATAAGTTCCTTAGGGGGTCTACTTTCCAAAATGGTGTCACTTGTAGGGAGTTTCAATGTTTAGGCACATCAGGGGCTCTCCAAACGCAACATGGCGTCCCATCTCAATTCCAGTCAATTTTGCATTGAAAAGTCAAATGGCGCTCCTTCCCTTCCAAGCTCTGCCATGCGCCCAAACAATGGTTTACACCCACATATGGGGTATCAGCGTACTCAGGACAAATTGCACAACATTTTTTGGGGTCCAATTTCTTCTCTTACCCTTGGGAAAATAAAAAATTGGGGGCGAAAAGATCATTTTTGTGAAAAAATATGATTTTTTATTTTTACGGCTCTGCATTATAAACTTCTGTGAAGCACTTGGTGGGTCAAAGTGCTCACCACACATCTAGATAAGTTCCTTAGGGGGTCTACTTTCCAAAATGGTGTCACTTGTAGGGAGTTTCAATGTTTAGGCACATCAGGGGCTCTCCAAACGCAACATGGCGTCCCATCTCAATTCCAGTCAATTTTGCATTGAAAAGTCAAATGGCGCTCCTTCCCTTCCAAGCTCTGCCATGCGCCCAAACAATGGTTTACACCCACATATGTGGTATCATCGTACTCAGGACAAATTGCACAACATTTTTTGGGGTCCAATTTCTTCTCTTACCCTTGGGAAAATAAAAAATTGGGGGCAAAAAGATCATTTTTGTGAAAAAATATGATTTTTTATTTTTACGGCTCTGCATTATAAACTTCTGTGAAGCACTTGGTGGGTCAAAGTGCTCACCACACATCAAGATAAGTTCCTTAGGGGGTCTACTTTCCAAAATGGTGTCACTTGTAGGGGGTTTCAGTGTTTAGGCACATCAGGGGCTCTCCAAACGCAACATGGCGTCCCATCTCAATTCCAGTCAATTTTGCATTGAAAAGTCAAATGGCGCTCCTTTCCTTCCGAGCTCTGCCATACGCCCAAACAGTGGTTTACCCTCACATATGGGGTATCAGCGTACTCAGGACAAATTGTACAACAACGTTGGGGGTCCATTTTCTCCTGTTACCCTTGGTAAAATAAAACAAATTGGAGCTGAAATAAATTGTGTGTGAAAAAAAGTTAAATGCTCATTTTTATTTAAACATTCAAAAAATTCCTGTGAAACACCTGAAGGGTTAATAAACTTCTTGAATGTGGTTTTGAGCACCTTGAGGGGTGCAGTTTTTAGAATGGTGTCACACTTGAGTATTTTCTATCATATAGACCCCTCAAAATGACTTCAAATGAGATGTGGTCCCTAAAAAAAAATGGTGTTGTAAAAATGAGAAATTGCTGGTCAACTTTTAACCCTTATAACTCCGTCACAAAAAAAAATTTTGGTTCCAAAATTGTACTGATGTAAAGTAGACATGTGGGAATTGTTACTTATTAAGTATTTTGCGTGACATATGTCTGTGATTTAAGGGCATAAAAATTCAAAGTTGGAAAATTGCGAAATTTTCAAAATTTTCGCCAAATATTCGTTTTTTTCACAAATAAATGCAAGTTATATCGAATAAATTTTACCACTAACATGAAGTACAATATGTCACGAGAAAACAATGTCAGAATCGCCAAGATCCGTCAAAGCGTTCCAGAGTTATAGCCTCATAAAGGGACAGTGGTCAGAATTGTAAAAATTGGCCCGGTCATTAACGTGCAAACCACCCTTGGGGGTGAAGGGGTTAAAGAATGGATGAAGCTCTGCCTCATTGAAGACGGTATCCTGTATCGTAGCTAAAGACAAAAACAGAAGTTGGTGCTACCCAGAGTGTACTGTAGGTTAGTTTTCAAAGAACTCCATGAAAACATGGGACATCTGGCAGTGGACAGAACAGCAAACTTGATCCGTGAATGTTTCTTCTGGCCATACATGCGGAGTGATATTGAGAGGTACGTTACCAGGGAGTGTGGGTGTCTGAAAGATAAATGTCCCAACACATCAAACCGGGCACCTATGAACAACATCCAGACTACATATCCATTTGAGATGGTCTCATCTCAAGATGTGCAAGGGAGGTTACGAATACATCTTGGTGGTGATGGACCATGTCATGCTCAAGCATATGCTACCACTATTTAATCTGGTCGAACAGCGGCAGAGAAGATCATCAATGATTTTGCTTTGAAGTTTGGGTTCCCTAAGAGGTTACACCACGACCAAGGAAGAGAATTTGAGAACCAGCTCTTTGCCAAATTAGGAAAGTCCTGTAGAATTCAGAGATCCCATGCTACATTCTATCACCCAGAGGGTAATGGACAAGTGGAACGTTTTAACCGGACATTATTGTCAATGCTGCACACTTTTATCAGCTGACGAGAAGAAAGATTGGAAGAGTTCCCTGTCAAAACTGGTACATGCATATAACTGTACCAAGAGCGAGGCAACGGGTTGCTCACCTTTCTTCCTATTGTATGGATGATCGCCAAGACTGCCAATCGACATCATGTTCAACACTTTGGTGTCAGAGACTTACAAAACGTATCCTGAGTACGTTCAGAAACGGAAGGAACAGATGACAGAGGCATGCAACATAGCCTCCAAAGTGGCTACCCAAGGGCAGAGCAAGAGTAAGGAGTACTATGATCGAAAATTATATGGAGCAGAATTAACACCGGGAAGTCAAGTGCTAGTCAAGAACGTACGTGAAAAAGGTGGTCCAGGAAAACTTCATTCGTACTGGGAAGACAAGGTGTATGTGGTCGTAAGGAGGGAAGCCGATGACAGTCCAGTGTATAAAATCTGATTGGAAACGGGGGACAAGAAAACCAGAATAGTCCATCGGAATTTACTACTGCCCTATGATTATCTCCCACCACAACAAGTCTCCCCGGAAGTAGACCGACATCGATCAAGATCGACTATGGAACTACCACAGACTGAAGCTCCGGAGGTGGATAGTGACCTTGAGAGTTCCGATGAAGAAGAGAACATTGCTGTATCTCTCGGTCCTGCAAGGAGATGGATGTACTATCCCCAGGAGAGTGAACTAAGTCCGGAGGCTCCAGAGTATGTACCAAGGAGTACAGATGAAGTCCAATTCAGTTCTGATGATCGAACACTGATCACTGCAGAGACCAATCGACACTTAGAAGGAGCAGTATTACCAGACTGTGCTGAACCAGATAATTCAGGAGAAGTACAGGAACTTACAGAGGCAGTTCCAAGAGCATCTGAGGAAGTAAGAGAAATGAATGCATCGGAATAAACTCCTGCAACTGAAGAAACCGTGGTATCTGAGGAACAACTCATCAGGAGGATGTCAACTTGAGAAGTGAGGAGGCCCGTCACGCTGACGTATGAGACACTTGGTGAACCTAGTCAAGTGCCAAGGACTGTCGATTGGAAATAGGTTTCCCTGCCTACGGACCAGGTAAGCCCACTTGAGTGGTATTCACCACCGAGAGGCAGTATGGAAGATGTTGCCTGATGGAAAGACTTGTTTTCACACTCTGATTTTCCTTAAAAGACTTTGTAGAAACAAAGAACTGTTAATGCCTAGTGAGAGTGAGAGCTGGTTGAAGATGTACGAAAAGCTCCAACTGAAGAGATGCTGTTTGTTTTAATTGTTTATTTCTTACAGGAGTCCTACATGTAAAAGGTCATAAGAATAGGTTGTTATTAAGGTTTATGAATGTTTTACTAATATGTATGTTAAGTGATATGACTCCCACCACTGTCTTAGAATTGGTCAGATCGATCAATTGAGGCAGATGTCGAGGACGACATTCAGAAAGGAGGGAAGAGTGTGACATGCAGAAATAGTGTTAACTGCTGTTGCTTCAAAAGCATCCAGTAACTAGAGGGGTTAACAAAGTCACAGGAGACAGGGAGTGGTTAGCAGAGCCCCAGGGAATTGTGGGAAACTTTTTTACTGTCCTGGCAGCAGCCAAGGGATGAGTGGTGTGTCTCTGTGATCTGTCTCACAAATGTTCAGGCAAGTGAACCATAGGGACACAGGATTCCATTACAGAGTGGAGCTGGGCTAACCCCCTATACTGCTAGTTGAGAAAGTCTATCAGGAGCAGGTTGATAAGGACTGGAAGAAGTTGTGTTAGGCTGGAGTCACACATAACGTATAAAAAAAAAATCGATCCGTTTTTCACGGATGAGAATCGCACAAATGTTCCCTGAACAGTGATCCGTATGTCATCCGTGTGCAATGCGAGGATGCGATTTTCTGGCATCTAAGCATCCGTGTGACATCCGTATGGCATCTGTATGGTGAGATTTTCTCACCGGCTTGCAAAATGGACATATAATGGATCCATGGCCTCAAATATTCGTGAAAACATATATACAGTCATATCTATATATATAAGGGGCATCGTGATTACTCGCTAATCCCGCCCCCTGCACAGTAGCTCGACCCCCACCACATCACCACACACAATCCCGCCCCCCACCCCATTACCACACACAATCCTGCCCCCCACCCCATTACCACACACAATCCCGCCCCCACCACATCACCACACACAATCCCGCCCCCACCACATCACCACACACAATCCCGCCCCCCACCACATTACCACACACAATCCCGCCCCCACCACATCACCACACACAATACCGCCCCCCACTTTACCACACATAATCCCGCCCAACCAACACATCACCACACATAATCCCGCCCCCCACCCCATTACCACACATAATCCCGCCCCCCACCCCATTACCACACATAATCCCGCCTTCCCACCACATCACCACACATAATCCCACCCCCCACCACATCGCCACACGTAATCCCGCCCCCCACCACATTACTACAGATAATCCCACCCCCCAACCCATCACCACACATAATCCCACCCCCCACCACACATAATCCCGCTCCCTCACCACATCACCACACATAATCCCACCCCCAACACATCACCACAAATACCGCCCCGCACCACATCACCACACAATCCCGCCCCCCACCACATTACCACACATAATCCCACCCCTCACCACATCACTACACATAATCCCGCCCCCACCACACATATTCCCGCCCGCCCACCACATCACCACGCATAATCCCGACCCCCAACACATCACCACACATAATCCTGCCCCCCCAACACATCACCACACATAATCCCGCCCAACCAACACATCACCACACATTATCCCGCCCCACACCCCATTACCACACAAAATCCCGCCCCAGCAGCACATTACCACACATAATCCTGCCCCACCACATCACCACACATAATCCCGCCCCACCACCACATCACCACACATAATCCCGCCCCCCACATCACCACACATAATCCCGCCCCCCACCATATCCACACATAATCCCGCCCCCCACATCACCACACATAATCCCGCCCCCCCACCACATCACCACACATCCCGCCCCCCACCACATCACACAAAATCTTGCCATCACCACACATAATCCCTGCCCCCCACCACATCACCACACATAATCACGCCCCCCACCACATCACCACACATAACCCACCCCCTACCACATCACCACACATAATCCCGCCCCCCACCACATCACCACATAATCCCACCCCCCACCACATCGCCACACTTAATCCCCCCAACACATCGCCACACATAATCCCGCCCCCACCCCATTACCACACATAATCCCGCCCCCCCGCCACACATAATCTCGCCCGCCCACCACATCACCACACATAATCTCGCCCCCCCTCCACATCACAACACATAATCCCGCCCCCCCACCACATCACCACACACAATCCCGCCCCCCACCACATTACCACACATAATCCCGCCCCCCCACAACATCACCACACATAATCCCGCCCCCCACCACATCACACACAATCCCACCCCCCACCACATTACTACAGATAATCCCGCCCCCCACCACACATAATACCGCCCCCACCACATCACCACACATAATCCTGCCCCCCACCACATTACCACACATAATCCCACCCCCCACATTACCACACATAATCCCGCCCCCCACCACATTACCACACGAGGGTCCGTCCCCACACATTACCACACGAGGCTCCGTTCCCCCACATTACAACATGATGCTCCGTCCCCACACATTACCACACGAGGCTCCGTCCCCACACATTACCACAGGAGGCTCCGTCCCCACACATTACCACACGAGGCTCCGTCCCCACACATTACCACACGAGGCTCCGTCCCCACACATTACCACACAAGGCTCCGTCCCCACACATTACCACACGAGGCTCCGTCCCCACACATTACCACACGAGGCTCCGTCCCCACACATTACAACACTATGCTCCGTCCCCCCACATTACAACATGATGCTCCGTCCCCACACATTACCACACGAGGCTCCGTCCCCACACATTACCACACGAGGCTCCGTCCCCACACATTACCACACGAGGCTCCGTCCCCACACATTGGTTTTACCATGTCTTTTACTAGAAAACGGGAAAAAAATTCCAAGTGCAGTGAAATTGCAAAAAAAGTGCAATCCCACACTTGTTTTTTGTTTGGCTTTTTTGCTAGGTTCTCTAAATGCTAAAACTAACCTGCCATTGTGATTCTCTATTACGTCATTACGAGTTCATAGACACCTAACATGTCTAGGTTATTTTTTATCCAAGTGGTGAAAAAAAATTCAAAACTTTGCTTAAAAAAACAAACAAAAAAAGTGCCATTTTCCGATACCCGAAGCGTCTCCATTTTTCGTGATCTGGGGTAGGGTGAGGGCTTATTTTTTGCGTGCCGAGCTGATGTTTTTAATGATACCATTTCAGTGCAGATACGTTCTTTTGATCGCCCGTTATTGCATTTTAATGCAATGTCGCGGCGACGAAAAAAACGTAATTCTGGAGTTTCGGATTTTTTTCTCGCTACGCTGTTTAGCGATCAGGTTAATGCTTTTTTTTATTGATAGATCGGGCGCTTCTGAACGCGGCGATACCAAATACGTGTAGGTTTGATTTTTTTTTTTATTGTTTTATTTAGGATGGGGCGAAAGGGGGGTGATTTAAACTTTTATATTTTTTATATTTTTTTCATATTTTTTAAAAAATTTTTTTTTACTTGTGCCATGCTTCAATAGCCTCCATGGGAGGCTAGAAGCTGGCATAGCCTGATCGGCTCTGCTACATAGCAGCGATCATCAGATCGCTGCTATGTAGCTGAAATACAGGTGTGCTGTGAGCGCAGGCCGGCATCAGTAACCATAGAGGTCTCAAGGACCTCTATGGTTACCATCCTGATGCATCGCCGACCCCCGGTCATGTGATAGGGGTCGGCGATGCGCTCATTTCCTCTGCGTTTGACAGCGGCATTTAACAGGTTAATAGCGGCGGGTGAATAGCGATTTCACCCGCCGCTATTGCGCGCACATGTCAGCTGTACAAAACAGCTGACATGTCGCGACTTTGATGTGGGCTCACCGCCGGAGCCCACATCAAAGGGGGAGACATGACATGCGCCGTACTATTACTGCGCATGTCGTGAAAGGGTTAAGTGGAAAACCGTGCCTGAGTGCTTGACTACCGCAGCCAAGAGAGTGTCCCCCCAAGACACGTAGTATGCGAAATGTTACAATATATATATCTCAGTGAGACACATGTGTATATATATATATATTTAGATTTCATACAGAGCTAGATAGCAGAATAATTCATGTGTCGGGTTCTGTAAAATCATTACAGAATCCGACAGGATATGAGACATGGTTTACATACAGTAAACCATTTCATATCCGTTAGATTTTTATATGTCCCTCACTAATAATGTTAGTAGTGTGTGCGTGTCAAATTTTGGAGCTGTAGGTGTTAAATTAAAGGATTAATTCACAGAAAAACTGGTGTGGGCTCCCGCGCAATTTTCTCCACCAGAGAGGGAAAGCCAGTTACTGAGGGCAGATATTAATAGCCTAGAGAGGGACCATGGTTATTGGTCCCCCCCTGGCTAAAAACATCTGCCCCCAGCCACCCCAGAAAAGGCGCATCTGTAAGATGCGCTTATTCCGGCACTTAGCCTCTCTCTTCCCATTGCCCTGTAGCAGTGGCATATGGAGTAATAAGGGGTTAATATTACCTTGCTATTGTAAGGTGACATTAAGCCTGGTTAATAATGGGAGGTGTCAATAAGACACCTATCCATTACTAATCCTATAGTATGAATGGGTTAAAAAAATACACACACATTAAGAATAAAGTCTTTTAATGTAATAATGAAACACACAGGTTTTCCATCTTTATTACACTCTCAATCCAAGCGAAGCCGTCGTTCTTCTGTAAAAAATCCAAAATAAAAAAGCAACAATATTCCATACCTGTTCGCCATACAGTCAAGTCCCACACTGCAATCCATCTCAAGGGGTTAAATAGTTTACAACCGTGAGCTAATGCTACCGGCCGGGCAGTAAACCACTGTGTAATGAATGAAAAGCTGCCTGCGCAGCCTCCCCGCCTGACCGGACATGAACTCATTAGCATGGGAAAGTTTCTGAACATTTTCCCACGCTGTCAAGTTCTCCGCGCGTCAGGTGGGGAGTCTGCCTCAGTGACGTCAGCAGAGCCTGTAAACCATGTCTCCTATCCTGTCGGGTTCTGTAATGATTTTACAGAACCCGACAATTGAATTATCGGCTATTCTGCTATCTATCTCTCTATGAAATATAAAGATATATATATATATATATATATATATATATATATATATATATATATATATACAGTATATGTGTGACTGACATATATATATATATTCACTGACACATATACCTATACTATGTGTAGACATTTATTTTACCTATTCTATTGTAACCTGTCAGTGTGATTTTACTGTACACTGCACTGAATTGCCGGCTTTTCTAAAGGACATCGGTGCATATTTCTCGCAAGTCACACTGATGGTCCGTGTGGTGTGCGAGTTTTTCTCGCACCCATAGCCTTTCATTGACGAGTCTCGGCCGATATACGGTGCAAATCGCAGCATGCTGCGATTTCACGTGCACTTATAATACGGCCGAGAAAAAAAACGATGATGAGAGCTGCCCCATAGATTAACATTGGTCCGAGTGCTATGCAATTTTTTACCGTATTATATGGTAGTGTGACTCCAGCCTTACAGGGATAATCTTCCTCAGCAAACCCTCCCCCCTCCTCCATTACACTGTGCTAGAAGGAATGTTGTGTACTACTGTGCCTTTGTAAAGAGTCTTGACCTGTGCTGAAGTGTGCTATCAAAAGGGACTGTGAGCCAATGTGCCTCTAAGAAGCAGCTGTACTGTTTATAAAGCCTGTGCTTAAGAGACTTGAATTATACTGAATGTGCTGTGACATTAAACCACACTGTTCATCTGTTCATGAGGATTCTTATCAATTGTGGCTGTATGAGCAAGTGGATCCATCTTGTGCCTGAGGAATCGACAGTACATGGTCGCCCTGAGTAACGGTTCCCCCAGAGAATTCATGAGACCTGCCCCGCCCCTATCTGAACCTAGCGGTGTACACGTAACAATGCATCTGTATCGGTACAATAAAATTCTCACAAGCATCTATCAAGAGTGTGCAGTGATTGAACATTACTCTACTACGAGGATTGCCATCCCATTTCACCAGCACCTCGGAACTCTCCAGGCAAGAGTGCTCTCCACACTACCCATCTTAAGGCTATGTGCACACGTTGCAGATTTCCTGCAGAACTGCTGCTTTTTTTCCGGGCAGAAACGCTGCAATTCTGCAAGTGATTTACAGTACAATGTATGGCAAAAAAAAATATGCTGTGCTAATGGTGCAGAAAAATCCACGGAAAACCAGGCAGATTCAAAAAAGGACCATGTCAATTCTTTATGCAGATCTGCTGCGTTTCTGCACCCATTCCATAATAGAAGTCTGCAGGGGTAAAAAAAAGGAAGAAATCCGCACAAAAATCTGCAACGTGTGCACATACCAAAAAAAGGCACAGATTCTGACCTGCGTTTTCTGCCAAGAAATTCAGAATCTGCACCGAAAATTCCACAGTCAAATCTGCAACGTGTGCACAGGTTTTTTTTTTTCTGGACAATTCCATGCAGAAGTAGAGTTTTTATTATTGCTGTGATCCACTCTGAAATGGTAATAGAACTTAGCTCATGACAATCATTTTATCTGGTTTGTCTTTAAAAAATGAACTACTCTGCTATCCTCCTTCTGACGTCACGGACCACCCCTGGCACATTAACCCCCGACACACTGCGATCAAACATGATCGCAGCGTTCTGGGGGCATAGGGAAGCATCGCGCAGGGAGGGGGCTCCCTGCAGGCTTCCCTGAGACCCTCGGTACAAGGCGATGTGCTCACCTTGTACCGAGCGTCTCCTCCCTGCCGGCCCCGGATCCAAAATGGCCACGGGGCTGCATCCGGGTCCTGCAGGGAGGTGGCTTACCAGCGCCTGCTCAGAGCAGCAGGCGCTGGTAAGCCTGCAGCCCTGCTTGTCAGATCGCTGATCTGGCACAGTGCTCTGCAAAGTGTCAGATCAGCGATCTGACCCTATAGCATGATGCCCCCCCCCCCCCCCCCGAGGCAATGTTATAAAGTAAAAAAAAAAATCTTCACATGTGTAAAAAAAAAGTTCCTAAATAAAGAAAAAATATATATATATTGTTCCCGTAAATACATTCCTTTATCTAAATTTAAAAAAACAAAACAATTAAAGTACACATATTTAGTATTGCCGCGTCCGTAATGACCCAACCTATAAAACTATCCCACTAAGTTAGCCCCCTCAGTGTACACTGTAAAAGAAAACGAGGCAAAAAACCCTTTATTATCATAAACAAAACAAAAACGAACAAAAAGCGGAATAGCACACGATCAAAAAGACAGCTATAAATAACCATGGTACCGCTGAAAACATCATCTTGTCCCCCAAAAAACAAGCTGCCATACAGCATCATCAGTGAAAAAATAAAAAAGTTATAGTCCTCAGAATAAAGCGATGCAAAAATAATTCTTTTTTCTATGAAATAGTTTTTATCGTATAAAAGCGCCAAAACATAAAAAAATAATCTAAATGAGGTATCGCTGTAATCGTACTGACCCTAAGAATAAAACTGCTTTATCTATTTTACCTAACGCGGAACGGTATAAACGCCCCCCCAAAAGAAATTCATGAATAGCTGTTTTTTGGTCATACTGCCTCACAAAAATCAGAATAAAAAGCGATCAAAAAATGTCACATGCCTGAATATGTTACCAATAAAAACGTCAACTCGTCCCGCAAAAAACAAGACCTCACATGACTCTGTGGACCAAAATATGGAAAAATTATAGCTATCAAAATGTGGTAACGCAAAAAAATATTTTTTGCAATAAAAGCGTCTTTTAGTGTGTGACAGCTGCCAATCATAAAAATCCGCTAAAAAACCTGCTATAAAAGTAAATCAAACCCCCCTTCATCACCCACTACTTAGTTAGGGAAAAATAAAAAAAATAAAAAACTGTATTTTTTTCCATTTTCCTAGGGTTAAGGCTAGGGTTAGGGCTAGGGTTAGGGTTAGGGTTGGGGCTAGGGTTGGGGCTAGGGTTCGGTATGGGGTTAGGATTGGGGCTAGGGTTAGGGTTTGGAGTACATTTATGGTTGGGATTAGGGTTAGGGGTGTGTCAGGGTTAGGGGTGTGGTTAGGGTTAGGGTTGGGATTAGGGTTAGGGGTGTGTTGGAGTTAGGGGTGTGGTTAGGGTTGGTGTTAGGGGTGTGGTTGGGATTAGGGGTGTGTTTGGGTTAGAGTTTCAGTTAGAATTGGGGATTTCCACTGTTTAGGCACATCAGGGCTCTCCAAACGCGACATGGCGTCCGATCTCGATTCCAGCCAATTCTGCGTTGAAAAACTAAAACAGTGCTCCTTCCCTTCCGAGCTCTCCCGTGCGCCCAAACAGAGGTTTACCCCAACATATGGGGTATCAGCGTACTCAGGACAAATTGGACAACAACTTCTGGGGTCCAATTTCTCTTGTTACCCTTGGGAAAATAAAAATTGGGGGGCCTAAAAAAACATTTTTGTGGGACAAAAATGATTTTTATTTTCACAGCTCTGCGTTATAAACTGTAGTGAAATACCTGGGGGTTCAAAGTTCTCACAACAAATCTAGATAAGTTCCTTGCGGGGTCTAGGTTCCAATATGGGGTCACTTGTGGGGGGTTTCTACTGTTTAGGTACATCAGGGGCTCTGCAAATGCAACGTGATGCCTGCAGACCAATCCATCTAAGTCTGCATTCCAAATGGCGCTCCTTCCCTTCTGAGCTCTGCCATGCGCCCAAACTGTGGTTCCCCCCCACATATGGGGTATCAGCGTATTCAGGACAAATTGGACAACAACTTTTGGGGACCAATTTCTCCTGTTACCCTTGGGAAAATACAAAACTGGGTGCTAAAAAATAATTTTTGTGGAAAAAAAAAAGAATTTTTATTTTCACGGCTCTGCATTATAAACTGTAGTGAAACACTTGGGGGTTCAAAGCTCTTACAACACATCTAGATAAGATCCTTAGGGTGTCTACTTTTCAAAATGGTGTCACTTGTGGGGGGTTTCAATGTTTAGGAACATCAGGGGCTCTCCAAACGCAACATTGCGTCCCATCTAAATTCCAGCCAATTTTGCTTTGAAAAGTCAAACGGCGCTCCTTCCCTTCCGAACTCTGCCATGCACCCAAACAGTGGTTTACCCCCACATATGGGGTATCAGCGTACTCAGGATGAATAGTACAACAACTTTTGGGGTACAATTTCTTCTGGTACCTTGGGGAAAATAAAAAATTGGGGGCGAAAAGTTCATTTTTGTGAAAAAATATTATTTTTTACTTTTACGGCTCTACATTATAAACTGCTGTGAAGCACTTGGTGGGTCAAATTGCTCACCACACATCTAGATAAGTTCCTTAGGGTGTCTACTTTCCAAAATGGTGTCTCTTGTGGGGGGTTTCAATGTTTAGGCACATTAGGGGCTCCCCAACACAACATGGCGTCCCATCTCAATTCCAGCCAATTTTACATTAAAAGTTAAACGGCGCTCCTTCTCTTCCGAGCTCTGCCATGCACCCAAACAGTGGTTTACCCCCACATATGGGGTATCAGCGTACTCAGGACAAATTGCACAACAACGTTTGAGTTACAATTTCTTCTAGTAACCTTGGGAAAATAAAAAAATGGGGGCGAAAATTATTTTTTGTGAAAAAATATTTTTTATTTTTACGGCTCTACATTATAAACTTCTGTGAAGCACTTGGTGGGTGAAAGTGCTCACCACACATCTAGATAAGTTCCTTAGGGAGTCTACTTTCCAAATTGGTGTCACTTGTGGGGGGTTTCAATGTTTAGGCACATTAGTGGCTCTCCAAATGCAACATGGCATCCCATCTCAATTCCAGCAAATTTTGCATTGAAAAGTCAAATGGCGCTCCTTCCCTTCCGAGCTCTGCCATGCGCCCAGTGGTTTACCCCCACATATGGGGTATCCGGGTACTCAGCTCAGGACAAATTGTACAAATTTTGGGGTCCATTTTCTCCTGTTACCCTTGGTAAAATAAAACAAATTGGAGCTGAAGTAAATTTGTTGCGAAAAAAAATTAAATGTTCATTTTTTTTTAAACATTCCAAAAATTCCTGTGAAACACCTGAAGGGTTAATAAACGTCTTGAATGTGGTTTTGAGCACCTTGAGGGGTGCAGTTTTTAGAATGGTATCACACTTGGGTATTTTCTATCATATAGACCCCTCAAAATGACTTCAAATGTGACGTTGTCCCTAAAAAAAAAAATGGTGTTGTAAAAATGAGAAATTGCTGGTCAACTTTTAACCCTTATAACGCCCTAACAAAAACATTTTTGTTTCCAAAATTGTACTAATGTAAAGTAGACATGTGGGAAATGTTACTTATTAAGTATTTTGTGTGACATATCTCTGTGATTTAAGGGCATAAAAATTCAAAGTTGGAAAATTGCGAAATTTTCAAAATTTTCACCAAATTTCCGTTTTTTTTCATAAATAAACGCAGGTAATATCAAAGAAATTTTACCATCGTCATGAAGTACAATATGTCTCGAGAAAACAATGTCAGAATTTCCGGGATCTGTTGAAGCATTCCAGAGTTATAACCTCATAAAGGGACAGTGGTCAGAATTGTAAAAATTGGCCCGGTCATTAACGTGCAAACCACCCTCGGGGCTTATTAAAGATTGATTTGACTTTGTTTCCCTACTTAAGAAGTGGCAAATGTTCTTTTTTTTTTAAATCAAATCATTTTTATTAAAGCATATGACACGCAGTAACTCAGTCTGACACATTTTCCAAACAGGTATAACGAATACACAACCTATTAATACATTTTCATTTTACGAAAACAGGACCCTTACCCCATAACCAACCCTCTTTCCCCCCAGTCCCCTACCCATTATGCAATACAACCAACTGACAACATCACCTCTTAAAAATTGTACAACAGTACATGTAAAAGTCCCTCCAGAAGCAACTAAACGACCCCCATTCTACTCTGCAATAACTCAGCAGATGCCACGCCTGGGTAATCCATCCATCCGCCCCACACATTTTTAAATTTTGTATTCTGACCTCTCTTAATGTATATATTCCTTTCCATAAGGACAATAAAATTAATTTTATTAATAAATTCCTTTTTCCCTGGCGGTATTTCATCCAACCAATTCATCGCAATAAGCTTTCTCGCAGCATACAACAATCTTGCAATAATCATCCTTCCACATTCATCCGTAGCAATATCATCCATACAACCCAGAAGGCAAGTCAGCGGGTTACGCACCACATTTACCCCTGTCACCTCTTGAATTAAATTAAGCACCTGCACCCAAAAGGGTTGGAGGTGAGCACACGACCACATCATATGTATCAAATCTACATCCTCCACCACACCTGGGGCATTTTGAGTCACCTCTCAGTCCTGCCTTCATCATCCATGCCGTGGTCCTGTACACCCTATACACCCATCTATAACTGCGACACCCTCTTAGCCTCACTCAAGGAAGCCCTGGGGATGTATTGAAGTATAGACTCCCACTGGGACCCCGACAATTGACCCACATCCGCCATCCATTTTTCCTTTATCCTTAACGGATGTTTCAATAAAAAGGTGTCCATCAGACCCCTGTACATGAAAGTAATGAACCCCCTCGTACTCCTCCGAGGCCCAATAAGATTCAACAAGCTATCGGACTGCAGAATCACGCGCAACCCCTCTTTTTGACAATTTAGGGCTTGTCTCAACTGCAAATATTGAAAGAACATCTTCTGAGACAAAAGGAAACTCAGTCCTAAGTGTCTCGAATGTTTTAATAACATCCCCATCAAGCAACTGAGACACGAACCAAATACCAAGGCGACTCCACTGACCGAACCCCCGCAATATCTTAAGCTCTGCCAATGCAGGATCAAACCAGATTGGCGTATGTCTCGTAAATTCTGTTACTCCCCTCCATTGCTTAATTTTCTGCCAGACTTTCCCCATCATAGCTATTGTTGGGAATTTTTGGGGGTTAATTCTGAATCTGCCTGCTTCCAGACTGGCTAACAATGGGTCTTTCCCTACCGTGTGTTCAATGATTATCCCCGCTGAAGAGCTCTATACCAATTCTCCCCAACTTACCATATGCTGGCATTGAGATGCTATATAGTAAATCCATGGATTGGGGACAGCCAGACCACCCTCATCCTTCGCCCTTTGCAGATGTTCCAATTTGATGCGCGCCCGTCCACCCTTCCAAACTTAGTCCCTAAATAGACTATTGATCCTATAAAATTTACTCTGAGGCAGCCACACTGCAGCATTATGCAATATGTAGAGGAGCTGAGGCATAAGTATCATTTTGATCAAATTTACTCTTCCTGCAACCAACAGAAATAGCTTCTTCCAGGCCCCAATCTTCTGCTGGAACTTCCCAAGCAAAGGAGTCAGATAGAGCCGCACATAGTCCTCTATTTTGTCCGAAACCACAATGCCCAGATATTTAAACTCGCGTACCACCCCTAAGGGAACCCCAGGGTCTAGTGTCAGAGGAGCCACCGCGTCCATGGGCAACACAGACTTTTCCCAATTAATAGATAATCCGGAAAGAGACCCAAATTTTTTAATGCTGTTCATAACGGCCCCCAGAGACTCCTGCGCATCTTCCAAGAATAGTAACATGTCGTCCGCGTACAGGGCAATCTTTTCTTCATAGTTTCCGTATCTAAATCCCTTTATGTCCCTATCCCTCCATATCGCGGCCGCCAAGGGCTCAACAGCAATTGCAAACGAGAGGAGACAAGGGGCACCCCTGCTGCGTTCCCCTATATAAAGGGAAATCCCCCGACAAGAGCCCATTTACCCGTATCCTGGATCTTGGAGACGCATATAACAATTGCACCCAACTTATAAATCTGTTGCCAACACCCATAGCCTTCATAACCGCCCACAAATACCGCCACTCCACACTATCAAACGCCTTAGCAGCGTCTAAAGACACCACAACCGTCTGACCCATATTGTCTGACTTTACTTGCATATTGAGAAACAATCGTCTAAGATTACATGCTGGGCATAAAACCGGACTGGTCCCTGTGTATAAGTGTCGTTATCACCTTGTTAAGATGATTAGCCGACATTTTGGCTAAGATTTTGATATCTATTGTTAATAACGAGATTGGGCCATAAGAAGCCGGATCCTTACCCTGTTTTGGCAACACTACAATTATTGCCTCATGCATGGACCACGGCAACTCCCCCTTCACCAGACCAGCAGCATACACCTCCAACAAAGCGGGAAGCAATACCTCTTTATATTTTTTATACACCTCCCCTGGGATACCATCCACCCCTGGGGCTTTATCATTAGGCATAGAGGCCAGTGCGGCATCACGCTCCTCCAAATTAAAGGACTCTTCAAGAAGTCTGTGATCAACCGTAGAAAGTCTAGGAAGCTGAACCTCTGCCAAAAAACCATCCACCTTCTCCATCGTTGGTTGTACCTGCAATTTATAAAGATTCGAATAATACTCCATCATCACCTCCAAAATTGCCCTGCAACCAGTATGCTCCGACCCATCCTTTCCCTTCAAAGCAACTATATGTGTGGAGTCTCTCTGTGCCGCCACTACTCTAGACAGGAGATGACCCGTCTTGTCCCCCTCCTCAAAATATTTAGCAGTTTGAAACATTCTCTTATGTTCTACCTTTTTCATTGCCATCTGACATACTCTATTCTGCGCTACTTTCAACCTTTCCTGTGCATCTGGGGACTGATCACTGATTAATGCCTCCTCAGCCTCCTCCAACTCTCTTATCAACATCTGATCCTTTCTGCCCGTTTCTGCCTTGACTTGGGACATCTCTTTAATGCAGAGCCCTCTGAAGTAAGCCTTCATAGCCTCCCATACCATCAATACAGAAGCCGATCCAGCATTAATTTTAAAATATTCCTTAATATCTCCCACTATATCTCCATCCAAGTCAATAAGGTGTAGCCAGAACGGGTTCAACCTCCACATGCACCCCCTAGCAGGCAAGGATCCCACTCCCTCAAGTACCACACTCATGGGAGAATGATCCGATATTGTTCTAGCCATATACATTACCTCCCCAACATTGCTCAACATCTGTGTATTGCCCAAGGCCAAATCTATTCTTGACAAAGAAGCGAAAGAGGACGAGAAACATGAATACTTGTACACCCCAGGATGAGAAATCCTCCATAACTCATGCAGAGCAGTCTCCCTCAGGACGGCACCAAATGGTGTACAATTACCACTCGGTTTCAACAGCTTTCGTCTCCCCCTATCCCAGTGTGTGTCCAGAATATTGTTAAAGTCCCCTATTATCAAAAACGGTATCCCCGGTGTCTCCTCCAATATTCCCAGAACTCTGTGGATAACCTTTCCACAATATGGTGGTGGAATATAAATTTAAACCAGCCACATCAGACATCAGTACGATTTACAAAGTAAACATATGAATCTACCTGACTGGTCTATAACCACTTTGTGATACTCAAAAGGTACCCCGGCACAGATGAGGATGCTGACCCCCCTAGAATATGCTGAATATGTGGCATGGTACCCCACCTGAACCCATCTCTTAGCCAGAAAATGAGTTCTCTCCTTTACCATATGAGTCTCCTGTAGACAGATCACTGACGGCTTGGCATCATTCAAAAATTTAAACACAGCTTGCCGCTTCACACCATACGCCAAACCCCTGACATTCCAACTCACAATTCTCATTCTTCCAAACATTTTCCTACCACAAAACATTTTTATCCCACATTCTCTCATCCAGTCACAACCATAGTAACCATGGTGATGTACAGTATGCAAATATTTCCCCAGCCCCTCCCCCTGAACAGCGGAAAAACACCCCCAACAAATACCCATTCCATCCTTTCATTACCTCCTAACATGGAGGGGAGAGCGCACCTTATCCGGAACAGTCTGTTAACTCCGTCCAACAGTCCCGCAACTTGTTCCAAACTATTGGGACTCTCACATGACTTGTGGATTGCAGCCTATTAGAAATTTCAAAAATTCAAATCCCCCCCCTCTCAAAAAAAAAAAAACAAAGCAGAAAAGCTCAAGATCCAACAAGGGCCCGTCCCCTACTCATAAAAACACAGAAACCAGAGGGGAAAAAGGAGCCAATGGATCCCTCCAAAAAAGAGGCAATAAGAGAAACAAGAATAGGAGAGAGCCGTTCTATCATCCTGCTGATTCCTTCAGTTTCGCTTAACGCAGATGTTGCTCGTTGCTGTCCAGCCATGCCTCTTTATCCTCCGCGAAAAAATGCTCTTTCCCTTCAGCGACCACACTTAGTATGGCCGGGTACAGCATCGAGTAAGTGACGCCGATCTCCCTCAACCTCTTCTTGATGTGGACAAATTTGGCTCTCTGCTTCTGTACCTCTATGGAGAAGTCCGGAAATATGGAAATCCTGGAGCCATTTATCTTTAAATCCGGGTTCTCTCTGGCATGTCTGAGAATGGCGTCTCTGTCCCGGTAATGCAGGACCTTGACTAGCACTTGTCTCGGAGGACGCCCAGGGGGGAGGGGGTGCTCTTTCAGTTGCGTACATCCAGGACAGCTTGTCTACTCCAATATTATTTAGTAGCCATTTCTCAAAGAACTCTGTTGGCGCTGTGCCTTCCGCTTTTTCAGGCACCCCAATCAGCCGCACATTATTGCGCCTGGACCTATTTTCAAGGTCATCCGTTTTCGCTTGTATGGCAGAAATCGCAGCACTCATAAGTTTTGTGGCCTTATCCACTTTGGCAATATAGTCCTCAGCACTGCTAATGCGTTTTTCTGCCTCTTCCATCCTTTCCTTAGTCACATGCATTAAATGTTGCAGTTTGGACATGTCTGCCTGCAGGACCCCCAACTGCGCAGCCACATTGGTGATAGTAGTGTGACTGTAAAGCACCACTTTAAACACATCTTCTAGAGTGGGCTCCTCTGGTATCTGCAGTCCATTGATACATAGCACAGTGCCCTTCATGATTCCCCCGCTCTCCTCCAGCACTCCAGTTCGGCTTCCGCTGTCACGGTCTTCTCCCTCCTCTTCCCCCAGCTCCCCCACAGGCTTATCTTTCACCTTGTCAATCACCGCCGGGCTCCGGGTCTCCTCCGTCTGTCGGGTGAAGCGTCACAGCCTGGCTGCTGCGTCTGCTCCCCTGGAATCCTCCCCCACAACACAGGCTTCTCCAGCAGCATTGCTTCCTGGCTGACATCATCTTGGGGCTTTCTCTCTAGCTCCCACGCCACCTTCCTGGAGCTCCTCTTGCCGATCATTGCCCTGCAGGCACGCAGCTCTTCAAGCACCACACTTCAAAATCCAGATACCTGGCACCGATTTTACAGGCTGCAATCCTGTATATTTGCTGATATTGAGCGGGAGCTCCTGCAGCAGACGACCGCTCACATCAAATTCAGGCCACGCCCCCCGGCAAATGTTCTTTTAAGACCATTACTAGCTAGCGAATATTCTTTTGAAAGTACTTAAGGTGAAATATGTATATATATATATATGTGTGTGCAGTGAACTATGTATATGTTTATTGTGTGACTAGTAATAATTTAACATTTGTCCTGAAGGCTGCAGGTCTCACCCAGGTGTTAATATATATTATCCTGAGACAGCAGACTTCTGTCTCCAAGTCTTCAATCTCACCAGGGGGTCGTGCTGGGAACCAAGAAAAAAGGGAAACATTTGACACCTCCTAGCTCTTTGAAGAGAGATGTCATTTGCAGCCTGACACTATCTATCTGTGAGAACTTTTACACAGGGAATCTCAGAGCAAATAATATATTCATTGGGGGAGCGACCACGGTCCAATCAAAAACAAGCAATTATGATATTAACCTGAGGGGCTGGCCTAGAAATCTGACCTCCAGAGTAAATCTATAAATTAGGCCTGGATACATAGAATTGTGTTCACATGTGAGGGCAGCCTGGGAAGCTGATGTGTTCCAGTCCATTCACCCCCCCTCAGGGAGCTGAAGCAGACTACAAGTTAGCTATTTCTGTAAGTTTTCTCCTGTTTATTTTATACTGTTTTGCATACCTGTATGTCTTTTTATTACCATATTTTTATACCTTTTTCTTTACTGTAAGCACTGAGCCTTTTGTATTAAAGCATAAAACTTTAACAGTTGAACCTTGTATGTTCTAAAGAATCCATAGCCTAAGGTGTGTGACCCTTATGAGTGGTAGACAGTATTCGTAATATTTCCGGGACTTATCGCCCGTGTATTTGGTGAGTGGTGGCAGTGTGTATGAGCGGGTGTGTGGCCTGGGTCGGTGTGTGATTTATGCTCCCATCACAGCATAGGACTCACACAGCACCAGGACTCACCCTCCATGACACACAGGTGAAATGTCTTCTGTATGCGGATGACCTCTTGCTGTTATCACCAACTGAGAAAGGCCTCCAAGATCATCTGAAAATCCTAGAAACCTTCAGCAGCACATGGGCACTGCCAATCAACCAGAAGAAAACTAATATTATGGTGTTCCAGAAAAGAAAGCAGAAACCTACTGGCCATCCTACCTTTATGATAGATAACCGTCCACTTACAGAAACCAACAGGTACACCTACCTGGGCCTAGAACTCAGCCAGTCAGGGAGCTTCAAGCAAGCCATACAGTTACTAAAAGACAAGGCATCCAAAGCCTTCTATGCCATCAGAAGACGTCTGTACCATCTCAAGGCAACAGTAACCGTCTGGCTAAAAATCATTGCCCCAATCCTTCTGTACGGCAGTGAGGTCTGGGGCCCAGCCTCATACCCAAACTGGTCAAAGTGGGATGCTGGGCCGACTGAAATATTCCACCTAGAGTTTTGCAAGCATCTTCTCCAAGTCCATCGGAGCACATCAAACAGCGCCTGACGAGCAGAGCTGGGCAGATTCCCACTACACCTCACAATATGGAAGAAGGCGCTGTCATTCAAGGCTCATCTACAAAGCAGCAGTCCCAGCTCCTACCACCACAAAGCCCTCCTACATCAGGAAGCCCCCCAACAAAAAGTACCCAAAGCCAGCCTGACCAAGCCATCAACCTACATGGCCTGACAAAAGGTGAAATCCAGAAGATGATACACAAAATCAAAGAGGAATATCTCAGCATCTGGAGGAACGACATAAGCAAATCCCAGAAAGTAACGATATACCAGAACCTACAGAGGGAGTATAAGCTGGCCCTATATCTAGAGAAACTAGAAAACCCCAAAGAGCGACAGATCCTGAGCCGTACAGACTGAGCGCTCACAGCCTACTCATCGAATCCGGGCGGCAACGACAGAACTACAAGCCCCGAGAGAGCAGACTCTGCCAGCAGTGCCTCCAGGAGGCCGTGGAGGATGAGGCCCGCTTCCTGCTGAGGTGCCCCAAATACTCCGCAGTGAGGGACACTCACTTCAAGAGACTGTCTGATCTCCTCCCAGACTTCACCTCCATGGAGGAGGAAGAGAAACTACCGATAATACTGGGGGAAGATGAAAGTGCAGCGGCCATAGCAGCAGAATATGTCAGTGCCTGTCACAGACTAAGAGGAGCTTGATATGTCATGGACTCCTGTACCCCAACCCTGGACATATCCCTATCCCCCGACTAAAGAGCCCGATATGCCATGGACTCCCATACCCCACCATAGACATGTCCCCTATCCTCTAAAAGGAGCCTGATATATCCTGGACCTCTATATGCCTCCCTACCCCCCTATTTTTACCATATGCTTTGGCAATGCTAACATGTACTTAGTCCTGCCAATAAAGCTCAATTGAATTGAATTTGAATTGAATTGAATTGAATTGAATGCTGGACTGAGAGTGGGGAGATAGATTAACCCTTGCTGGCACAACCCCAAGTCACGTCCTGAGTGGATACGTGACAAATTAGTGACAGCACGGAAAGGGATCCGTGACAGTACTTTTGACCAATTTTGCCAAACCTTTCTCTTTAATAGTGCCATAATGACCCACCAGCAATTTCAGCGTACAAAAAACACATTTTAGTAAAGCTTATTTAATTTAGAGTTTGCTGATTGCAGTCTGTACATAATCTTTAGTACATGACACAAGAGGGAAACGATGAAAAATGGTCACACACAATAAATAGAAATGCTATAACCTTTATTAATACCAAACCACAATATTAAAACCAGGTGAGCGGAGGGAAGGTAGTAAAGCACAGAAAACACTGTTATGAAGTTAACAGGAAGGGCGCCACCAGAGATAACAGTCCTACAGGCTTATACATTATCAGAGTAAACAAATAAGCAAAAATAGGAAACAAATAGTAAAAAACTAAATAAACCAAAATAATAACTTGATCCTACTGCAGTCAGGGATACCAAGCCAAGTACCAACTGTTTCACATATAAGATAGGTGAGTGCAAGAACCGCTATAATGCTATCCTAATTGAAATCCCATACCTATCAAACCGACACAGTAGATATTAGTAAAGCAAGGTACCCACCGCACAGAGGACTGTAGTACTGGAGGCGCGCTTCCACCCCAACGCGCGTTTCGGCGATCACACCTTCATCAGGAGGCAAAGACAGTGAGTGCACATGGGTTTAAAAAGCTCCCGGACAGGAAATGAGCAGGTGCAGCGACCAAAATGGTCCGTACGGCAACAGGGAAGAGAGAAACAGTGACCGCATCTGCCGGAAGTGAAGGGGCGTGGCTGTCAAATTGATAACGCAGTAACGTGTAAACCATGACGCAGAAGCGTCAAAAAGAGAACGCATTAACATGGAATTCAGAACGCTCCAGCGTCCAAAACCACAACGCTAACAGCGTCCAAAAACCTCCAAGTAATCGCGAAATTTCATGAACACCATAGCGCCGGCTGCGTCCAATGGGGGCCAAAGGGAGCCGAGGACCACTGGGGCCCCAAGTGGACCACAGCACCCAAAGGTCACCACAGGAACGCTCCGGCGCATAGGAATCGCTAAGGCAGCACCCACAGATATAATAACTGCTAGGTGGAGTCACCACAACCACTAAAAATAGCCCCATTTAATTATACATGGACAAACATAAAACCATAAAATATATAAAGACAAAAAGGGCAGATACCAATAAATGACTAGGACACCAACCACAAACTATACATTGCTTAATCACCTCTATTCGCATAGAAGTACAAGAAGCTCACAGTTAATGAAAACTTAATACATAATCTATACATTGCAAACGAAATGGCAATCACATATATAGATAACAATAAATATAAAGAAAACATATATATACAAACAACTATGATTATAAAGACAAGGCTTTATCATAGTGGCCGTGGTCCATTACTCATTAATGCCTTCTGAATCCTTTTCTTTCTTTTTTCCTTTGTTCTCTTCTTTTTATTCTCTTTTTTTCTTATTCACACCGTTAAGGAAATGTCCTCTTCATAACATCGTAATACAAAAATATGGAATATGCCACAGGAAACTACCAGGTCAACATGTGCTAAAAACAACGAGGTAAGTAAAAAACAAGATTAAAAACAAAGAACTAACAGCGTAAACATGCAGATACTACAAGCAGGACCGATAGCAGCATATACACTTAGGAGAGGAGCAGTTGTATTGATACCGATTCTTACAAGAAGGGGGCATAGCTAATATTGTCATTGAGGCCGGTTGGCTGAACTGTGCCCAGAGTCCATATCCATCTTGACTCGACACGGGCCAGCCTCTGGAAGGTACCACCCCCGCGGATCCCTACTTCCAGTAAATCAATCCCTCTAGCCCTGAGAAGATCAGGGTTACAGTTGTGAAAGGTCTTGAAGTGGCGTGGTATTGTTTTAAGGGTGGATGTGTCTTCCACAGTAGCCGCTGCGCCGATGCCCAAGACATGTTCCCGGATGCGTGTTTTTAGTTGGCGGGTGGTCATTCCTACGTACATTTTGTCACAAGGGCATGTGACAACATAGATCACATTAGTACTAGTACAGGTTATTTTTTTCTTTATTTTAAATTCGCGTGATCTATCCCAGTTGGCAAATACGCCAATTCTCTCAATGTTTGGGCATGCGACACAGCGGCCACACGGAACACACCCCACCCGAACCGCCATACTATCAAGAAATGTGGTCCTCCTCTCACCGGTATAATGGCTATGCACCAGGGTATCCCTGAGATTCCTGGACCGTCTAACTGCAATCCCAGCCCTCTCAGGGAGATATCGTGCAATAACAGGGTCAGCCCTCAATACATGCCATGATTTTTGTAGGATATTTTTCATCATCGGGAATTGGGAGTGGTACCTAGTAACAAATCTGACAATATCATGCTCTTGTTTAGCATTGCTCTTATATAGTAGTGAATCCCTCGAGGAGTATTTCGCTCTATTGAACGCTTTTTTGATACTACGTTTACTATGGCCTCTGGACACTAATCTGTTTTTTAAATCTTCAGCCTGTTCGCAGAAATCCGTCTCAGTAGAACAGAGTCTACGTAGACGGAGAAATTGCCCCGTGGGGACTGATTTAATGACATGATCCGGGTGTGAGGAGGAGGCGTGCAACAAGAGATTGGTAGAGGTGGGTTTCCTGTAAATAACTGTCTGCAGGTCACCATGAACATCTCGTTTAGTCATGACATCTAAGAATTCGATGGCATTGCCATCGAATTTATATGTCAATTTGATATTACTGGTGTTATCATTGAGGGATGTCATAAATTCCTGCAGACTGGTAGACGGGCCCCGCCAGATCATAAAAATGTCGTCAATGTACCGTGTCCACAAGAGGACACGGCACATTGACTCCGGATGATCTGGCAGGGAGAGGCCCCTCTCCCACAGCCCCAAGAACAGATTAGCGTAGGCAGGGGCAAAAGGGGCACCCATTGCTGTTCCTTGGAGCTGCAGGAAGAAGGACCCCTTAAAAACAAAAAAATTATGAGTTAAAGAAAATTCCAGGAGATCACAAATAAGTGTTTTGATTTCAATTGAAGAGTTGGATGCATCTAAGAAGAACTTGACCGCTTCGTACTTTGGAAGAGTTGGCAGTTGAACACGACACCCCTGAAGGAGGTATGATCCCAACCTCCATTCGTTCTAGATCTAAAAAATTCCCTCCCCTGTCTTCATGTCCAAATGTAGATTTATTTGTACAATTGGTTACCAAAGATTTTCAGGGAATCCCCAAACATATCTATAAAGATAATTTAACAGCTGAGGAGAGGGGGCGTCTTCGTGTCCTTCAAGATCTTGGGGATGTTGTGTTTAAGCCGGCGGACAAGGGGGGTAACGTGGTGGTGTGGCCTAACTCAATGTATGAGAAGGAGGCCTATCGCCAGTTAAACAACAAAGTTTGTTACAAAAAACTCACGTTTAACCCCTTGTCCGCCTTCTCTAAACAACTTGGTGATATTGTGAAACAGGCTAGAGATGCGGGTACCATTACCAATGAATTAGCATCAGCATTATTGACAAGTGATTCTACAATTCCTACATTCTATCTTCTCCCCAAGATACACAAGGACACAAAGACGCCCCCTGGGCGTCCTATAATATCTGGTAGAGGTAATTACCTCGAGAAGGTAAACCAATGGATCGACTCTAAGCTGCAGCCATTGGTTTTAAGTCTTCCGTCGTATCTTAAAGATACGGGTGAATTCCTGAGACTTATGGATGGGGTCAGTCTCGGGGATGAGGGGCCTCTCCCTGCCAGATCATCCGGAGTCAATGTGCCGTGTCCTCTTGTGGACACGGTACATTGACGACATTTTTATGATCTGGCGGGGCCCGTCTACCAGTCTGCAGGAATTTATGACATCCCTCAATGATAACACCAGTAATATCAAATTGACATATAAATTCGATGGCAATGCCATCGAATTCTTAGATGTCATGACTAAACGAGATGTTCATGGTGACCTGCAGACAGTTATTTACAGGAAACCCACCTCTACCAATCTCTTGTTGCACGCCTCCTCCTCACACCCGGATCATGTCATTAAATCAGTCCCCACGGGGCAATTTCTCCGTCTACGTAGACTCTGTTCTACTGAGACGGATTTCTGCGAACAGGCTGAAGATTTAAAAAACAGATTAGTGTCCAGAGGCCATAGTAAACGTAGTATCAAAAAAGCGTTCAATAGAGCGAAATACTCCTCGAGGGATTCACTACTATATAAGAGCAATGCTAAACAAGAGCATGATATTGTCAGATTTGTTACTAGGTACCACTCCCAATTCCCGATGATGAAAAATATCCTACAAAAATCATGGCATGTATTGAGGGCTGACCCTGTTATTGCACGATATCTCCCTGAGAGGGCTGGGATTGCAGTTAGACGGTCCAGGAATCTCAGGGATACCCTGGTGCATAGCCATTATACCGGTGAGAGGAGGACCACATTTCTTGATAGTATGGCGGTTCGGGTGGGGTGTGTTCCGTGTGGCCGCTGTGTCGCATGCCCAAACATTGAGAGAATTGGCGTATTTGCCAACTGGGATAGATCACGCGAATTTAAAATAAAGAAAAAAATAACCTGTACTAGTACTAATGTGATCTATGTTGTCACATGCCCTTGTGACAAAATGTACGTAGGAATGACCACCCGCCAACTAAAAACACGCATCCGGGAACATGTCTTGGGCATCGGCGCAGCGGCTACTGTGGAAGACACATCCACCCTTAAAACAATACCACGCCACTTCAAGACCTTTCACAACTGTAACCCTGATCTTCTCAGGGCTAGAGGGATTGATTTACTGGAAGTAGGGATCCGCGGGGGTGGTACCTTCCAGAGGCTGGCCCGTGTCGAGTCAAGATGGATATGGACTCTGGGCACAGTTCAGCCAACCGGCCTCAATGACAATATTAGCTATGCCCCCTTCTTGTAAGAATCGGTATCAATACAACTGCTCCTCTCCTAAGTGTATATGCTGCTATCGGTCCTGCTTGTAGTATCTGCATGTTTACGCTGTTAGTTCTTTGTTTTTAATCTTGTTTTTTACTTACCTCGTTGTTTTTAGCACATGTTGACCTGGTAGTTTCCTGTGGCATATTCCATATTTTTGTATTACGATGTTATGAAGAGGACATTTCCTTAACGGTGTGAATAAGAAAAAAAGAGAATAAAAAGAAGAGAACAAAGGAAAAAAGAAAGAAAAGGATTCAGAAGGCATTAATGAGTAATGGACCACGGCCACTATGATAAAGCCTTGTCTTTATAATCATAGTTGTTTGTATATATATGTTTTCTTTATATTTATTGTTATCTATATATGTGATTGCCATTTCGTTTGCAATGTATAGATTATGTATTAAGTTTTCATTAACTGTGAGCTTCTTGTACTTCTATGCGAATAGAGGTGATTAAGCAATGTATAGTTTGTGGTTGGTGTCCTAGTCATTTATTGGTATCTGCCCTTTTTGTCTTTATATATTTTATGGTTTTATGTTTGTCCATGTATAATTAAATGGGGCTATTTTTAGTGGTTGTGGTGACTCCACCTAGCAGTTATTATATCTGTGGGTGCTGCCTTAGCGATTCCTATGCGCCGGAGCGTTCCTGTGGTGACCTTTGGGTGCTGTGGTCCACTTGGGGCCCCAGTGGTCCTCGGCTCCCTTTGGCCCCCATTGGACGCAGCCGGCGCTATGGTGTTCATGAAATTTCGCGATTACTTGGAGGTTTTTGGACGCTGTTAGCGTTGTGGTTTTGGACGCTGGAGCGTTCTGAATTCCATGTTAATGCGTTCTCTTTTTGACGCTTCTGCGTCATGGTTTACACGTTACTGCGTTATCAATTTGACAGCCACGCCCCTTCACTTCCGGCAGATGCGGTCACTGTTTCTCTCTTCCCTGTTGCCGTACGGACCATTTTGGTCGCTGCACCTGCTCATTTCCTGTCCGGGAGCTTTTTAAACCCATGTGCACTCACTGTCTTTGCCTCCTGATGAAGGTGTGATCGCCGAAACGCGCGTTGGGGTGGAAGCGCGCCTCCAGTACTACAGTCCTCTGTGCGGTGGGTACCTTGCTTTACTAATATCTACTGTGTCGGTTTGATAGGTATGGGATTTCAATTAGGATAGCATTATAGCGGTTCTTGCACTCACCTATCTTATATGTGAAACAGTTGGTACTTGGCTTGGTATCCCTGACTGCAGTAGGATCAAGTTATTATTTTGGTTTATTTAGTTTTTTACTATTTGTTTCCTATTTTTGCTTATTTGTTTACTCTGATAATGTATAAGCCTGTAGGACTGTTATCTCTGGTGGCGCCCTTCCTGTTAACTTCATAACAGTGTTTTCTGTGCTTTACTACCTTCCCTCCGCTCACCTGGTTTTAATATTGTGGTTTGGTATTAATAAAGGTTATAGCATTTCTATTTATTGTGTGTGACCATTTTTCATCGTTTCCCTCTTGTGTCATGTGCTTATCTTGATGATAGGTCTTGTTGGTCCTTTTTCACCTATGGTACAGATTTTTGTCATATTATGAGTTACCATGGTGTTTAGTCTTATAAGTTGTTATACATAATCTTTAGTGTAAAGCCTATTCGCTCTTCTCCGATACCTGCTCTAAGCTTCAGCTACAGCCATAATTATTATCTGTACATGAGAATTTTTAGGCGTGTCTAAAAACTGTGACTTTTTGAGCAAAAGAAAACACTACAAAAACTCATTGTATAATAACAGTATTTTTTTTAAATAAACAACTGACATTAAAATATTTTAAAAAAGCTTTACAATTACCGTATATACTCGAGTATAAGCCGACCCGAGTATAAGCCGACCCCCCTAATTTTGCCACAAAAAACTGGGAAAACTTATTGACTCGAGTATAAGCCTAGGGTGGAAAATGCAGCAGGTACCGGTGAATTTCAAAATTAGAAATAGATACTCCATACCATTCATTATGGCCCCATAGATGCTCCACATAAAGCTGTGCCATATATAATGCTCTGCACCGTTCATTATGGCCCCATAGATACTCCACATAAAGCTGTGCCATATATACAATGCTCTGCACCGTTGCCCCATAGATACTCCACATAAAGCTGTGCCATATATACAATGCTCTGCACCGTTGCCCCATAGATAGCTGTGCCATATATATATATGCTCTGCACCATTGCCCCATAGCTGTGCCATATAGTGCTCTGCACCGTTGCCCCATAGCTCTGCCATATAGTGCTCTGCACCGTTGCCCCATAGCTGTGCCATATATATAGTGCTCTGCACCGTTGCCCCATAGCTGTGCCATATAGTGCTCTGCACCGTTGCCCCATAGCTCTGCCATATATAGTGCTCTGCACCGTTGCCCCATAGCTGTGCCATATAGTGCTCTGCACCATTGCCCCATAGCTGTGCCATATAGTGCTCTGCACCATTGCCCCATAGCTGTGCCATATAGTGCTCTGCACCATTGCCCCATAGCTGTGCCATATAGTGCTCTGCACCGTTGTCCCATAGCTGTGCCATATAGTGCTCTGCACTGTTGCCCCATAGCTCTGCCATATAGTGCTCTGCACCATTGCCCCATAGCTGTGCCATATACTGCTCTGCACCATTGCCCCATAGATGCTCCACATAAATATGTGCTGCTGCTGCCGCTGCAATAAAAAAAACAAAAACACATACTCACCTGTCTTGCTTGCAGCTCCTCGGCGCCATCTTCCCGGCGTCTCTCCGCACTGACTGATCAGGCAGAGGGCGACGCGCACACTATATGCGTCATCGCGCCCTCTGCCTGCAGTCAGTGCAGACTGCAGAGAGACGCCGGGAAGATGGCGCCGACGCCCGGCGTGTGGAACCAGGACAGGTGAATATGCGATACTTACCTGCTCCCGGCGTCCCGCTCCTTCCCCCTGCCTGTCTTCGGTGCCGCAGCCTCTTTCTCTGTCAGCGGTCACCGGCACCGCTTCATTAGAGAAATGAATAGGCGGCTCCGCCCCTATGGGGGGCGGAGCAGCCTATTCATTTCTCTAATGAGCGGTCCCACGTGACAGCTCAGGGGAAGAGGCTGCGGCACCCGGAGACAGTGGGACGTGCAGGGGGGGCGCCAGGAGCCCCGGAAGCAGGTAAGTATATGACACTGCTCACCCGCCGACCGATCATGACTCGAGTATAAGCCGAGGGGGCACTTTCAGCCCAAAAATTTGGGCTGAAAATCTCGGCTTATACTCGAGTATATACGGTATTTAAACAAAAAAACATAATTGATAATTTAATGAGAATCTTTCAGTAGGATCAACCCTCCTAAACCATCTATATGGATATGTAGGTCATAGACAGTTAAATAAAATTATATCTTGATATCTGCAATTCAATGTCTTATTCCCGAAAAACCTATGTTTTTCACTACATGCAAAAGAGCTGTTAAGATCTATGGGCCGGACACAGATCTGTATGAGAAATGGCCTCCAGAGATTATTTTAAGTGAAAGGGGAAGTTACCAGTGTGAGACATGCAATGACTGACACTTTTCTCTCATACTTAAGTGTAAAAAAAAAAAGCAATAATTAACACATACTGGATACAACAGAATCCAGTATGGGGGGTTAGAGATCAAATTAATTAAGAGAGGGCAGGAGGGAGGGAGGAATGGTGCAGGGTAATGAAATAACAAGTGAAGATAGTGAAGGGTAGTAAAGAATGGAAATGCACTTTTTAAGAAAACAGAAAATATATTTCAAAAAGAAACTTGGGTGTTAAAGGTATCCATGAAAGGAAAATCCTTGAGAGTAAAGGAGAGTGGGTAAAATAATGGGCAGGAGGAGGCAGGAATAGAACCCGGCAAGAAGGTAAAACTTCAATAGTAGAGTAAGATTAGTGTGTTGAGCCCAGTCAAAAGTTGATGATGAAGGGTAAAAATAATGTAAGAGGGGTTTGATGAAGAGGTAGCAAAAAATAAAAAAAAAGTGGGAAGTGTTTCGTAACTGTAAATTAAGAAAATTTGGGAAGCGTTAGGACTAGGAAGGATAAAGAAAAGAGTGATAATAGGGTGAGCAAAATAAAAAGCACCAAAATGAATTTATGTTAATATGCTTAGTGCAGTGGAGTGACCTCCAGTGGCACCATATTAGAAATTCAAAGGAGGTAGAACATTATTAAATGGTAATAAACGGATCTAATGACATGTTACATACAGATGTTCATATGGTTACAAAAATTATCTGCAAACAAAGGTAATGGTGCTTAGTACTGATGAGGTAAGTATCTTATAGAGCTATCTAAAGTGCTCTCTGTAACATCAATGAATACAAAGTAATTGCTGACACTACATGTTATACAGCGTATCTTATAGCATGATGTTATCTTGGTATTCTTACAAAGTGCTGATTGCAAGTGAGGTAGATATCTCCTCCAAACAGTAGAATGGCCCCCACATAGCCCTCCAAACAGCATAATGCCCCTCACACTTCTTCACACAGTTTAATCATCCCTACACAACTAACCACGCAGTATGGTGGCCCCAACACAACCCTCCGTACAGTATGATGGAGCCCACACAACCCTCCACACTGTATAATGGTCCACCCACAGTGTAATGGCCACCCAAACAGTATAATGGCACCAACACAACCCTCAACACAGTATGATGGATCCCACAAAACCTTCCACACTATATAATGGCCCGCATACATTATAATGGCCCCCATTAGCTCTCAAAACAGTATGATGGCACCCCACACAGCCTTCTAAGCAGTATAATTGGCCACCACATACCCCTGCAAACAGTATAATTGATAGCACTTCACATAGTATGGTGGCCCCAACACAACCCTCCACACTATATAATAACCCACACTAAATTTCCAAATAGAATAATGGCCTCCACACAACCCTCTAAACAGTATGATGGACCCCACACAATCCTCTACACTGTATAATGGTGTGCATACAGTATAATGGTCCCTACCAGCTATCCAAACAGTATAATGCCCCCCTCCCCCCCACATAGCCATTCAAACAGTATATTGGTCCCCCACATAACCCTTCAAACAGTTTAATTGGCCCTCACATAGTCATCCAAACAGTGCAATTGACCCCCATACTGTCCTCCAAACAGTATAATGACTCCCACACAACCCTCCATAAAGTATATTGATTCGAAAAAGCCATTCAAACAGTATAATGACCCCTTACATGGCCCTCCAAAAATATAATGGCCCCCCATAGCCCTCCAAACAGCATAATGACCACCACACAACCCTACAGTATAAGACGCCCATACAGCTTTCCAAAGAGTAAGCTGGATTGCACACAACCCTCCAAACAGTATAAGAGCCCTTACATGGCCCTCCAAATAGTATAATGGTCACCACATAACACTCCAAACAGTATAAATTACTCTTAGATAGCCTTTCTAATACTTGTAGTATAATGATCCCCACATAATTACATAGGTAGAAAGAAGATCTAGGTCCATCAAGTTAAACCTTTCTCCACCAATTATAAATTATTTGTCACTAAATTATCTATGACCCGCAATGTCTTTGTGCTGAGGAAAGCATCCAACCCTTCTTTAATAGCTGTTATAGTGCCTGCCATTACTACCTCTTGTGGTAGGGCATTCCACAATTTGACTGCTCCAACTGTAAATAACCCTTTCATATTATCCTTGTCGTGGAGAAAATTAAAATCCATGATAAAAGATGAGAGAAAAGAGCTTGCACTCTGAAAGCTGTCTTCAAATTTCACTCTCTGCATCTGAACCCCTCCTTTGGAATTAAGTAACCAAGGAAACTCCCAATGGCTAACAGATGTGATGCCCTGCTTCAGGAATGTGAAGCAAATTTAGACTGAGATAAGAGTTTAAAAAATGTAAATATATATGACCTCTTTGTCTGCTTACTAGAATTTAAGAAGGGAAGTTTGCATGAACTGCGACGATCCAATAGATAGGAAAATAATATTTTCGGAAACGTGATGAAGTGGCGAATGCAAAGCCTGGTTTCACATCGCTGAGTGATGAGTAGATTCCTTTCAGTTGAATATGGATCTAATAGACAAGGCTACACCTGTCATATTTGGTCTCTATGTAAACATAAAATCATGATAAAAAATGATGCCTACATTGAGCACTTGCGACTCACAAGAACAAAGATATAGTCAATGTAGGGAATCTCAATTTTCTGAAACTGAAACCACATCCCATGTCCAACCCTGGTAGGAGTCATCAAGGGCAGATGTGTGAGTGTAACTTAGGAGCTAATAAAAGGCAAATGCCAACATTGGGCATGGTCAGTACTTAGAGGTACAGTTCACTGTGGGTGCTGTGCGTTTTCCTGGAGTGCCTCCCTTTATAAATCTGAAGCCTTTGCTGTGATGACAGGTTTAGCAACTTTCTTTTGTTTATCTTTTTTTAATTTAACCCCTTAAAGACCGCCGATACGCTTTTTAATGATGGCAGTTAAGGGTACTTAAACCACAGCGCCCCCCAGAGTCAGTATTTCTCCTGGGTCTCGGCTACCCGGGGTAGCTGAGACCCCAGAGAACATGATTCGGGATGGTTGCTACCGACCCCGGTGTTGCGATCGCCGTTATTAACGGTATAACTGCGACCACCAAAAAAAAAAAAAAAAGTCAGATTTTCCATTTCATTTCTCTCTCCTCTGATGTGATCGCACATCAGAGGATAGAGAAATAGGCTCCGCTCATCCCCCGGTACACCTGGTGTCCATGCATCCCCCTGTGAAGTCCCCCTGGGCTGCCGGCGTCTTCTTCCGGGAGAAAATGGTGCCCGCCGAGATCTGCCGGCTGGCACCCGGCCACGATAGGAAATTTTTCCTATTGGTTCATTTTCATCACTGTGATAGACTCTTATCACAGTGATCAAAATAGAAAAAAAGGAAAAAAAAAACTCTTTTATCAACCCCTTAGTTAGGGTAAAATAATAAAATAAAAAAAATGTATTTCCATTTTTCCATTAGGGTTAGAGTTGGGCTAAAGTGAGTTGGGCTAACATTAGGGTTAGTGCTAGGGTTGGGATTACGGTTAGGATTAGGGTTAGGGGTGTGTTAGGGTTAGGTTTGTGGTTAGGGTTATGGTTATGGTTGGGATTAGGGTTGGGGTGTGTTGGGGTTAGGGTTGTGGTAAGGTTTATGGTTAGGGTTGGGATTAGTGTTAGGGGTGTGTTGTGGTTAGGGTTGGGGTTAGGGCTGTGTTAGAGATGGAGTTAGAATTTGGGGGGTTTGCACTGTCTAGGTACATCAGGGGTTCTCCAAACGCGACATGGCACCACCATTGATTCCAGCCAATTTTGTGTTCAAAAAGTCAAACTGTGCTCCCTCCCTTCTGAGCCCTGCCATGCACCCAAACAGTGGCTTTTTTCTACATATGGAGTATCAGCGTATTCAGGAGAAATTGCACAACAAATTTTGTGGTCCAGTTTCTCCTTTTTTTATTTTCTCCTTGTGAAAATAAAAAAAATGGTTCCAAAGTATTTTTTTTGTGAAAAATGTAAAATGTTCATTTTTTCCTTCCACATTGCTTTAGCTCTCATGAAGCACCTAAAGGTTTAATAAACTTCTTTTGGGGTGCAGTTTTTAGAATGGTGTAACTTTTGGGTATTTTCTGTTATATTGAGCCCCCAAAGTCACTTAAAATGTGAGGTGGTCCCTAAAAAAATGGTTTTGTAAATTTTGTTGGGAAAAATGAGAAATTGCTGGTCAACTTTTAACCCTTATAACTTCCTAACAAAAAATAAATTGTTTCCAAAATTGTGCTGATGTAAAGTACACATGTGGGAAATGTTATTTTTTTTTTTTATGTTATGTTTTCTATGTGACACCACTCTCTGATTTAAGGGCATAAAAATTCAAAGTTTGAAAATTGCTACATTTTCGCCATATTTCCGTTTTTTTTAGTAAATACAAGTCATATTGAAGAAATTTTACCATTAACATAAAGTGCAATATGTCACGAAAAAAACAACCTCAGAATCAGTGGGATCCGTTGAACCATTCCAGAGTTATAACCGCATAGAGTGACAGTGGTCAGAATTGTAAAAATTGGCTTGGTCATTAAACACAAAATTGGCCCTGTCACTAAGAGGTTAATGTAATTGTATATGTTGTATTGTTTTGTCACCTGTGTGAAATCTCTTGTATGATTTTTTAAAAACACTGCAGTCAGCCTGCATACAAAAAAAAAGATTGGTGGTGGCAGTGCGTAGTACTTGGGTTGTTGTGGAGTTATCAGTGACCGTATTGGGGTATATAAATATATTCCATGTGTTGGAATCGGAGGTGTATGAACCTTACACTCACTGTTAGGCCGGGGACACACTTAACGTATAAAAAAACGGTCCGTTTTTCACGGCCGAGAATCGCACAAATGTTTCAAAAACAGTGATCCGTGTGCAGTGCGAGGATGCGATTTCCTCGCATGAAATGATCCGTGTGACATCTGTATGGCATCCGTATGCCGAGATTTTCTCGCAAGCTTGCAAAACCGACATCTAATGGATTTATGTGCTCAAATGTTCGGGAAAACATATATACAGTATATATATATATATATATATATATATATATATATATGTCATTGAGACCCATATATATATATTCTGTATTTATATTTCATTCAGCGCGATATCTGTGAAAAGCCGGTAATTCAATTGCCGGCTTTGCATTTCTCCTTCACAAACCCGACAGGATATGAGACATGGTTTACATACAGTAAACCATCTCATATCCCCATTTGTTTGCATATTCCACACTACTAATGTTAGTAGTGTGTATGTGCAAAATTTGGCCGCTGTAGCTGCTCAAATAAAGGGTTAAATGGCGGAAAAAATTGGCGTGGGCTCCCGCACAATTTTCTCCGCCAGAATGGTAAAGCCAGTGACTGAGGGCAGATATTAATAGCCAGGAGAGGGTCCATGGTTATTGGCCCCCCCGTGGCTAAAAACATCTGCCCCCAGCCACCCCAGAAAAGGCACATCTGGAAGATGCGCCTATTCTGGCACTTGGCCACTCTCTTCCCACTCCCTGTAGCGGTGGGCTATGGGGTAATGAAGGGTTAATGCCACCTTGCTATTGGAAGGTGACATTAAGCCAGATTAATAATGGAGAGGCGTCAATTATGACACCTATCCATTATTAATCCAATTGTATGAAAGGGTTAAAAAACACACACACGCGATTTAAAAGTATTTTAATGAAATAAACACAGCGGTTGTTTTAGTATTTTATTGCTCTCTCATTCCATTTTCAGACCCTCGCTTGGCAAAACAATAAACACACAAGATACATACCCTCTCTGATGAACTGTCATGTCCCACGAAGTAATCCATCTGAAGGGGTTAACTAATATTACAGGCAGAGCTGCGATAAACCACTCGCTCGTGCCTGTAATCCCCGGGTGCTGAAAGGAAAGCAGTGATCTATACTTACATTCAGTCGCGGTGATGCGCCCCTGCTGGATGTTCTCATGAACTGCAGCCTGGGAACTTTTTCCCACGCTCCAGGTCATATGAGGACATCCACCAGGGGGCGCATCACCGCGACTGAAGGTAACTATAGGTCATTGACCTACATTTCCTTCAGTCGCGGTGATGCGCCCCCTGGTGGATGTCCTCATATGACCTGGAGCGTGGGAAAAAGTTCCCAGGCTGCAGTTCATGAAAACATCCAGCAGGGGCGCATCACCGCGACTGAATGTAAGTATAGATCACTGCTTTCCTTTCAGCACCCGGGGATTACAGGCACGAGCGAGTGGTTTATCGCAGCTCTGCCTGTAATATTAGTTAACCCCTTCAGATGGATTACTTCGTGGGACGTGACAGTTCATCAGAGAGGGTATGTATCTTGTGTGTTTATTGTTTTGCCAAGCGAGGGTCTGAAAATGGAATGAGAGAGCAATAAAATATTAAAACAACCGCTGTGTTTATTTCATTAAAATACTTTTTAATCATGTGTGTGTGTGTTTTTTAACCCTTTCATACAATTGGATTAATAATGGATAGGTGACATAATTGACGCCTCTCCATTATTAATCTGGCTTAATATCACCTTCCAATAGCAAGGTGGCATTAACCCTTCATTACCCCATAGCCCACCGCTACAGGGAGTGGGAAGAGAGTGGCCAAGTGCCAGAATAGGCGCATCTTCCAGATGTGCCTTTTCTGGGGTGGCTGGGGGCAGATGTTTTTAGCCACGGGGGGGCCAATAACCATGGACCCTCTCCTGGCTATTAATATCTGCCCTCAGTCACTGGCTTTACCATTCTGGCGGAGAAAATTGCGCGGGAGGCCACGCCAATTTTTTCCGCCATTTAACCCTTTATTTGAGCAGCTACAGCGGCCAAATTTTGCACATACACACTACTAACATTAGTAGTGTGGAATATGCAAAAAAAATGGGGATATGAGATGGTTTACTGTATGTAAACCATGTCTCATATCCTGTCGGGTTTGTGAAGGAGAAATGCAAAGCCGGCAATTGAATTACCGGCTTTTCTATAGAACACCGCTGCGTATTTCTCGCAATGCACACGCATGGTCCGTGTGTAATCCGATTTTTTCTCGCACCCATAGACTTTCATTGGCGAGTCTCGGCCGAGATACGCTGACAATCGCAGCCTGCTGCGAGTTCCCTCGGATCCGAAATACGGTGGAGAAAATATCGGATGATGGGAGCTGCACCATAGATTAACATTGGGCCGAGTGCTATGCGATTTTTTATCGCATAGCACTCGTCCGTATTACGGTCTAGTGTGACCCCGGCCTTAATTTCCCAATAGCTGGCCTTAGTGGAATCATCCGTAGCCTCCTCCGTTAATCATCGGCCAATTGTGTAATTGTCCGGACAATAGGGGGCAGGAGAGGGCTGTTCTTGACAAAAAGATAACAGTGTGTTGGGTTCAGTTACAACCCCTCCTCACTGTGGTCTTTGACAATCCTCTAAATAGTATAATGGCCCCTCATATCCCTCTAAAACATTAAACTAGCCCCCCACATAGCCGTCCAAATAGTAAAATGGCCCTCACATAGCCATCCAACTAGTATAATAACCCCTAACATAGCCCTCCAAATAGTATAATAACCCTTGTGAAGAATATTGGAGACATAATTTCATGCTAATCATTTGTATCTTATTTGGCCTGGGATTATAAAAACCCTTCCTTTGCCCAGCACTGATAGGGCTCAGCAGGAAGCTTAGGCTAGGTTCCCATTGCATTTTGGTGTGAGCGCTAACGGACAGCGTTGCACGGCGAAATTAACGCCGCGCAACGCGTCCGTTAGCGCTCCCATTGCCAGCAATGTTAAAGCGCATTGCTAGCGCGTGTCATTTTCGGCACGCGCTAGCGATGTGCCGTTCTTTTGTAGCGCGCCTCGAACGCTGCTTGCAGCGTCCGTGGCGCTCCCGAGGTCCGTTCCGCGCTCTCGCAGATCGGGGATCTGCGCTAGCGGGGACGTTTAACGCGACCCCTTAAAAGACATTGCGTTAGCGCAATCCGCTAGCGCTTAGCGCTAAACGGATTGCCCTAACGCAATCTGAACCTAGCCTAACATTGTCAAAGACTCAAGGAGAAAGCTGGCAGATCTCACACCTTGACCAGCTCAGAGCAGGACAAATACCTGCTTGCCATATAGAGTTCTGCTGAAGCTGCAGACACATTCTAGAAGCAAAATTCCATAAGGAATTATGGAGATATTATGCGTCCTAGCCGTACATAGTGTATATTTTCGAGATCCCCAGAACGCCCACCTGGGTATCAACCTGTTCTAGTGCCCAGTGGTATGAAGATACATAGAACAACTATTAGAAACCAGATAGCAAACCATTGTTTGCTCTTAAGGCACAGCTGGAGCTAAGCTGGATCCGATAGTGTCAAAACCGCCTCCCTTAGACCATTCATTAAGGAGTTATGACACATCTTAAGTTGTAGAGTTTTTAACTGCTATAGGCAAGAGGAGGGGACTTAGGTTCAGCCCACAAGTTAGAATGGGAACAAGGGGTTATATGCTTGTGTAAAGCATTGCCTATTGCTTTTTCTCTGGGGAGGTCACAATGACATATCGTGTGGGGAGAAGTCCAGGAACAGAGGGGACCACAAGCGTCCCATGTGACAGCCCTTCCCTCACCAGCCAGGCCTTTCATCTACTAGTAACTGACCCATATATTCTGCCACTGTCTGTATTTGCATATCTGACCATTTTATGCTCAGAAAAAAAATGATGAACTCCGGCACTCCAGGATTAGATTTTTAACAAAATGTATTACTACTAAAATATCAAGATGGTGGACTCCCAAAAAAATGAAAAATACAGACCCATATAATTCAACGTTCCGGAAAGAATCACACTCTTTTAGGCCATGCGCACACGTTCAGGATTTTTCGCGTTTTTTTCGCATTTTTTCGCTATAAAAACGTGATAAAAACGCGAAAAAAAACGCTTACATATGCCTCCTATTATTTACAGGGTATTCCGCATTTTTTGTGCAAATGTTGCATTTTTTTCAGCGAAAAAAATCGCATCGCGGAAAAAAAAGCAACATGTTCATTAAAAATGCGGAATTGCGGGGATTCCGCACACCTAGGAGTGCATTGATCTGCTTACTTCCCGCACGGTGCTGTGCACACCATGCGGGAAGTAAGCAGATTATGTGCGGTTGGTACCCAGGGTGCCATATGGGCACCATATAATTGGTAAAAAAAAAAGAATTAAAATAAAAAATAGTGATATACTCACCCTCTGATGGCCCCCGAAGTGTTCCCGCCTCTCCGGTGCATGCTCTCTCTTCCGTTCCTATAGATGGTGTGGTTCAGGACCTGTGATGCGACGTCATCGAAGGTCCTGAACCACACTGGCATCTATAGGAACGGACGCCGCTGAGGAGATTGGCTGTCTGCAGAGGGTGAGTATAACCATTTTTTTTTTTTTTAATTATTTTTAAACATTCTATCTTTTACTATAGATGCTGCATAAGCAGCATCTATAGTAAAAAGTTGGTCGCACTTGTCAAACACTATGTTTGACAAGTGTGACCAACCTGTCAGTCAGTTTTCCAAGCGATGCTACAGATCGCTTGGAAAACTTTAGCATTCTGCAAGCTAATTACGCTTGCAGAATGCTAAAAAAACCGCGAAAAAAACGGAAAAAAAACGCTAAAAAAAAATGCGGATTTCTTGCAGAAACTTTCCGGTTTTCTTCAGGAAATTTCTGCAAGAAATCCGGACGTGTGCACATACCCTTAGCCTTTTGACTCTATCTCCTCCTTTTCTTATTACGGGAACATGAACAAGAATTTGATTAATTGAGCAATAATATGATTGTTCTGCTGAAAATGTGCTGGAATGGGAAGAAGTGTACGTCCCCATCTAATGGTGGACTTATGTTGGGAAATGTGGTGTCGGATATGTTGGGTGGTCTCACCAACATAACCGAGACCGCAGGGACACTTGATAAGATAAACAACATAAGAGGAATCACACGTGAAATGTCCCTTAATCGGATACCTACTGCCCGAGTGGGGATGTGTAAAGGAATCCCCCTTTGAAATGTTTGAATACTGTAGGCAGCTCAAACCCTCGAAAGTCCCATTACGGGGAGTGGAAAAAAACTTTTGTTTGAAACCCTTATTAGAGGGGCCCACATCTGCTCTAACCAAGTAATTTCTGATGTTTTAAGACCTCTTGTTACAGATAATGGGTCTGGAATTAAATTACGGGACCTGTGGGTAGGCACTTTGTAGGATACCCCAATGTCTTAATATACAATGGTTGACTCGATAATAAAAGGGATGAAAGGTATTAACGAAAGCCAAACAGGGAGTCAGGTGGTACCTAGTAGGTGTACTATGTTCTATAATTCTGTTACCTAGGAAGTAGTTAGGGTACCCTCTATTGTTGAATCCACATGTCTATTTCTTGACTTAACATTCCATGCTACCGGGACTGGTTTCTGGCCCGATATAATCCCGTTAATGGACCGAGTGTTAGGGGTCGAGTTCCTGCCTCTGCACAGGGGGAATCTCGAACCATCTCTGCTGCGGTCTCCCATTCTTCTCCAGCTGCAGTGGAGCCTGCTCAGCGGAGACGTCAGTCCCAGCGTCTGGCTCAGCCTGATACTGTGCGGATGGTTACTGCTGCCTTTCCAGGCTCAGCCATTGTAGCCAGTAACGGTCAGCGGCGAGCAGACGTCTCTGGAATGTCCTGCTTTTTCCCTTCTGAGCATGCCTGGGGTAAGACCTCTCATTGGAGATCGGGGGTCACATGCTCAGGTACTGTGGCAGCTCCCATTGGTCCTCTAGGAAGTTCCTGAAGTTGCTCATTTACTGTAGCAGCTCCCATTGGTCCTCTAGGAAGGTCCTGAAGTTGCTGCAGCTAAAAAAGGTTTGCATGGCCGCACGGCCATGTATCAGCTTATGTTATGAGCTTTAGCTGCTCAGTGGTCTTGTCTGCTTGTGGTCAGGGTCCGGCTGAAATAAGCCACTAGAATACCGGCACCTCCGGTGAGGAGTTTGTATGGTGAATTCAGGGCTGGCGTAAAGCCATTAGAATTCCGGCTCCACCGGAGAGAAGGTGTTTGTGTGCTTGCTACTCCCTGACCACTGATTGCTTTTTCTCTGTTGGGCAGCTGTGTTCCCCTGTGACGCTAACAGGGCACAGCATTTTCCCTTCTGTTCGACTCTGTGAAGTAACAGAGTTCGCTTCTACCGCCATATTGTGCCACCATTTGCTAGCAGCAGGTTGGTCTCCTGCACGGTGGACCCCGGGCTGCAAACGCACCAATAATAATATCTAAATATACTCGGTGCGTTCCGCCAGCCTTAAGGCCGGTTTCACATTTGCGGTTGTGTTCGCAGCGTTTCTTCCACAATTATCCGCATGAGTTGTGTATTCCTATTTTTAACATTAGGGACGCATGTGTCTGCGTTCGATTGCGTTTTGCCGCGTTTGACGACGCATGTGTCGTTTCATCGTCTGTGGTTTGGCGTGGTAAACGCTACATGTAGTAATTTTAGAGGCGTCAATTTGCCGCCTAGGAACGTATGCGGTTGTTAGCGGAAGAAATGCGGCAAAAAACGCATTGCTGTCTATGTGAACGCATGCGGCCGCAAGCACATGCGTTTGCTTGCGTTTGTGAACGCATGCGTTGCACCAGAGAAAAACATATCTAGACTCTGATTAGCCACCCCCCACATACAAGGTGATAAAGGGAGGGAGTGGACATTTGCAGGTCACTACTCAGCAGACAGAGAACAAGAAGAGAAAGAAAACCGAGCAGCCATAAAGTCCCATAAAAAATAGATTTTTATTAAATAACATTAAAACCACCAGATGAGATACAGTGATGCAACACAGGGGAGCAGACGTGCATTCCTAAATGGCCATAAATAGCGGGTCAGGACACCAACTCATAACCTGCTTAGATGTAGTAGTGAGCCTTATTATAATAGGTACCCATAGCTACTAAAATAAATAGTGGGACAGTGTCATAGCATGGGAAACAATGGATATCAAACCAGCGTGAGTACATACCCAGTATATGCAGGATGAGCAGGATGGATGGGTGGACAATGGGGGGAACTTAGTAGAACGCGGATGGATGGATGGAGGGATCTTACCTCCTTCGTTGGTATGTTCGCCAGCCAATTCCTCCAAGACTCTTATTGCCTCTTGTTCCTCCTCTGTTGGAAAAAGTTTTTAAATTCATCATTATAAAAGTGTCTTTTGAACAACAACGACCTAGCAAAGATATGCAAATCCTTCACTGCCGTGAAGGTGTCAAACCCCGGGTGAAAAAGATAGACCTCTACCCAGAAGAGAGAGGTCAGATTCGGTAAGGACATGACTGCTCAAATTAATTACCTTATTGTCCTGCCTATTCACAGAAGATCCAATAGGTGGACCTCTTTTATACGGGTGATAGGCATGGTCCCGTAATCTATGGGATTCCCCGTAGGATGAAGTTGAAACAGAGGAAATATCAGATTGTCCACTAGCTGATGTAACAGAAGTATTCGATGGTACTCTATGGAGATTCAAATTACTTTTATTTCTCCAGAGATACACTCTCTTATTCTGGTAATCCTTTAGATCCCTATTGAATTTGGATGTATGATTATCCTGGATCTTTTTTACCAGTTGGTCCATTGTTTTGTCCAATTCAGATTCAAATTGTGATAGCTTCTCCCCTGAACAACCCTTCTTGATTTCTATTTGGGCAATATCAATCATATTATCAAGTTCTACGATATCCGAGGAATTCAAATTAATAATTGTAAAAGTCATAGAACATGTATTGCACGCCTCTTCCCACTTATGACTAAACTGTTCATCATTAACCGGGAAGATGGGAATAGCCTTCACTCGTAATCCACGCGGAATCATACTGGAGGCAACATATTTCTCCAATAGTGACCGATTCCACCGTAGTCGTGTCATAGTCATAGTCCACCACAGAACGCCACTGACTGTCTGTCCGCAGTCTGTGACATAATGTCCGCTCTCTACCTGAAACTCAACCTCTCCAAAACTGAACTTCTTCTGCTCCCGCCTTCTGCTAACCTCCCTAAATCTGGCATTTCCCTCTCCGTGGGTGGCACCATAATAACACCCCGGCAGCAGGCACGCTGTCTGGGTGTTATGTTTGACTCCGATCTTTCCTTGACCTCCCACATACAATCTCTTGCCCGCTCGTGCCGCTTACACCTAAAGAACATCTCTAGAATCCGCCCTTTTCTCACCATGGAGACAACAAAAACTCTCACTGTCGCCCTAATCCACTCCCGTCTGGACTACTGCAACTCCCTATTAATTAGCCTCCCCCTCACGCGACTTTCCCCTCTCCAGTCTATCCTTAATGCAGCAGCCAGGGTCGTCCATCTGGCTAATCGTTACTCGGACGTGTCAGCTCTTCGCCAGTCATTACACTGGCTGCCCATTCATTACAGGATACAATTCAAAGTACTTGTTCTCACCCACAAAGCTCTCCACAGTGCGGCACCGCCTTACATCTCCTCCCTCATTTCTCTTGATCGGCCTAGCCGACCGCTGCGCTCTGCAAACGACTTTCGACTAACCTCTGCACTAATCCGCACCTCCCACTCCCGACTCCAAGACTTCTCCCGTGCTGCACCAATCCTCTGGAATGCTCTACCCCAAGATATTAGAACCATCCACAATTTGCTTAGTTTTAGGCGCTCCCTCAAAACACATTTGTTCAGAGCGGCCTATCACGTTCCCTAATCAAACTCATTTTATGTTTGTGTATGTGTAGCCCATTCGCTATCTCCATCTACCCCCCACTCCCTGAAGATGGCTGGACCATCATTGTAAATACATCATTGTAAATACACACCTGTACTTTGTATCTCCCCACCTTTACTGTAGATTGTAAGCTCTCACCAGCAGGGTCGTCGTATTTTGTTTCATTCTGCTTTATTACTGTATTGTTAACATTGTTACCTATGACTGTTGTGTTTGAAACTGTTAATCTTTATTTATATAGCGCCAACATATTCCGCAGCGCTTTACAGTTTATTATTATTATTATTATTATTAGTCGTGACCTTTTCAAAAGGTATGTTTTCATCTGCGCACATTGCTGATCCCAAGTGTGATCCACACTCTGCTGCACATCACCCCCCCCCTGCACCAAAAACCTGATCCAGCTGGTTGAGCCAGACTTTTTCTCTCACTCTGTAGTCCATTCCAGCCACAATAAATTGACCTGTGCATAACACAGAAGTAATATAGTATAATATTATTGAAGCAAGCACATTAAATAGATATGTATAGATTATAAGTACCGTATTTTTCGGACTACAAGACACACTTTTTCCCCCCCAAAAAAGGGGGGAAAATAGGGGGTGCATCTAATAGTCGTAATGCAGGCTTACCGGCAGAGGTGCGGTATGGTGTGCGCAGGGTCCCTTCCACCGGTGAGGTGACGCAGCGGCCCGGAATGCAATGTGAGCAGCAGACCCGGTTTGATCACCGGTTTATCGGTGGTGGCAGCCATCTTCCCGAGGCCGCGCGTGCGCAGATGGAGTGCTCTGCTTCACGGGGCTTCAGGAAAATGGCAGCGGGAGGCTGCGCGTGCGCAGATGGATATCGTGGCGGCCATTTTCCTGAAGCCGTGTTCGCAGATTTAGATCTCGGCTTCAGGAAAATGGCCGCCGCGATCTCCATCTGCGCACGCGCGGCCTCCCGTGGCCATTTTCCTGAAGCCCCGTGAAGCAGAGCACTCCATCTGCACACACGCGGCCTCGGGAAGATGGCCGCCACCACAGATAAACCAGTGATTAACCTGGCTCAGCTGCTCACATTGCATACCAGGCCGCTGCGTCACCTCACCTGTGGAAGGGACCCTGCTCACGCCATACCGCTCATTATCCCCGCACCTCTGCCGTCGCCACACCACTTCTGCAAACCCCCCATGGACACCAGGCCGTGGCGTCGCCCACCTAAGCAGGAAGGGACCCTGCTCAGGTGCACGCCACACCGCATCACCCCACCTCTGCCGACACCATGCCTCCTGTGACCTAGCTCTGCCACCGCCAGCCCTCAGGTAAGATACTGTAAATTCAGACAATAAGACGGACCCCCATCTTATAAAAAATCTTTTTTTCTGCAATTTTCACCCCAAATTTGGGGTGCGCCTTATGGTCCGGTGCATCTTATAGTCCGAAAAATATGGTATATCATAATAGAGCTGATAAATAGCGAATATGCATCAAGGACATATAGGGGCCAGCTGCCAAACATAAATCAAGAAGAGAAAAAAACCAAGCAGCCATAAAGTCCCATGAAAAATAGATTTTTATTAAACAACATTAAAACCACCAGATGAGATACAGGGGAGCAGACGTGCATTCCTAAATGGCCATAAATAGCGGGTCAGGACACCAACTCATAACCTGCTTAGATGTTGTAGTAAGCCTTATTATAATAGGTACCCATAGCTACTAAAAGAAATAGTGGAACAGTGCCATAGCATGGGAAACAATGGATATCAAACTGGCGTGAGTACATACCCAGTATAAGCAGGATGGATGGGTGACCGGACCCGACCCCAACGCACGTTTCGGAGCGGACAGCTCCTTCATCAGGGGGTAAGTGTGGTAGATATGGTGCGTGTATTTATACACCACACCAAACGGAAATGTGCAACCCTCCTGTGCGTCGCAACAGAATGCCGAGCGGCATGCGCGGTATACAAAATGGCCGCCGGCACCGGAAACACGTGGGGCCCCACGTGATCAGATGCCAGACGGCAAGGAGGAGCCCGCACACCGCCCAGCGCACAGGTGCATGCGCACAGGATCGAAAGCGCAACTCAGCCTTATTGGAAAGGGGCAACGATACAGACAATATAAAAGAGACTATAAAAGCCTGCGTATATCAAAGCCAATGCCTTTATTTTCTATTTTCTGTCTCTACGTGTCCTAATTTCTGCCATTTCTTTCTTTCTGCGTGCATCAGAATGTCATCGTCTTCTGATGAGGAGCAACGTCCTGGGCCTTCTCAAGCCGAACATGTCAGTGAAGTGAGTACTCAACTCCTCAGATTGGTAAGTATTCACTGTTACATCTTCACATGTGACAATTTTTTTTTCTTTTTTTTAGAGCACTTCTTCCATTGCGGCAGAAGGGGTGAGCAGGAGCAGGGGGATCACGGTCGGGTGGCAAGGCAGCAGCGTGTAAGTATACCTGGCTGACTGTTTACTGTATCCTCACTTTAGTATTCTTGAATCTTTCTTTCTTTACTTTCCGCTTTCTTTACATTTTTCTTCTGGACTCCTTTTTTATCTTGACTTTCCTTATTCATGCCATTTCTCAGCCTCTGTTTTCTTTCTTTTTCTTATGTTAATGTATACAACATTAATGTCTTCATTTATGTTTTAGGTTCCGGAACGGGATAAGGACCTCCTTGACAACGATATCCTCATCTCCCTGGTCCATGATCGAGTCCCATTGTGGGACAACCGGGTTCCACAGCACTCGGACAACGTGACGATCCGGCGGCTATGGAATGAGGTGGCCAAAGCGATGTGGGATGGCTGGGACAATGCCCCGACTCGGGTCCGAAATGCATTTTGTAAGTATTGCAATGTAGTGTGAAGCAGCAGAGACCTTGGCCGTGCTCACACAACTGTGTGTGATGACACAAACTCTCCGGAGTTTCTCTCATCACACACAGTTGTGTGAGCACGGCCAAAAGTCCATTGTCTAACCATTATTTTTTTTTTTTCACCAGTGCTCAAAGTCAAAACGCGTTGGCGTTCGATGAAGGACCACTTCAACAAGGACCTGCGTCAAGAGAGCTGTGTTCCCAGTGGTTCTGGAGCAAGGATCCGAAAGTATAAATACCATCGCATTCTGGCATTTTTAAGACCGGTCCTTGCCCAAGAGAACGCAAGTATTTTTCCTGTGTATTAGGTTGTGTTGTATTGCCATAATCTGTATGTTTCTATTCAACAGGAGTTGGTGTTTTTTTAGGTTTTGGTATTCATTTTTTTTCCTTTGTTCTCAGCACATGGAGCAGCACTGTTGACCCAGGTTCTGGAGCGGTCCTTCATCAGACAGCCACGGACCCGTCCAAGCCATCCTGCAGCGCTGCAGCAAGTGGGCCTGCCACACTAACTGGAGACCAGGAAGCTGGTCCATCAGGTGTTCTCCTTTCCCAGTCCTCTGCCTCTACCCCTTTTTTGGGGGGGCTCCTCCCGGCATCAGCAGAGGGCATCGGACAGGTCACTCATGCCAAGTTTTTGCATTCGAGCTCGGTTTTTCACGATGGACTCAAGGCTTTGGGTGACCGACTGGATACTGCCATTAGCCATATGAATACACGTATCCAGGAGGTCACTAAAAGCCTTGACCAAGTAAAAGCTGACCTCCAGAGGCCAGCACATCATTTTTTTTAACCAAATTGAACAGGGCATGTCGGAACACCTTACTCCTGATCTCCAGCTTAGGGTCATGCAGGCCTGCAATGCTGCTTACGTGCAGGCTATGCAGCAGAGTCGGTATTTTCAGCAGACAGTGGCGGCATATATACCTGTACCTACATTGTCACGATTGACCTCAATGCCAACCGCTGCATACCACTGCACGGCCACCTCCATTCCTATCACTGTCGGACACCACTACAGCACCACCACCATGCCGAGTGCTGTAGGACAGCCCACCGCCACCACCATGACAACTGCTGCTCCTGCTTGGATTTCCTTCACTGACACCACGATGCAGCAGCAGGACCCTGGCATGGCCTTCCACACCACCACCACGATGCAGCAGCAGGACCCTGGCATGGCCTTCCGCTGTGCCACCACGATGCAGCAGCAGGACCCTGGCATGTCCTTCCGCTCTGCCACCACGATGCAGCAGCAGGACCCTGGCATGGCCTTCCACACCACCACCACGATGTAGCAGCAGGACCCTGGCATGTCCTTCCGCTCCGCCACCATGATGCAGCAGCAGGACCCTGGCATGGCCTTCCGCTCCGCAACCACGATGCAGCAGCAGGACCCTGGCATGGCCTTCCAACTTCCAAGCGCAACCATGCAGCAGCAGCAGCGGAACAAAGAGACTGACAGTTCGGCCACTATGACAAGGCCGCAAGAAATGAGCCCGCCGAGGCTCCCCAGACCGCAGCGCCGATGCCAAAAAGGGAAAAAAAAACAGGGGACTATTTCTATTCCTCCCCCCTCACCTCCCAATGTGTCTCTAATGTCAGGTTTGTCTCACCCTTCCAGTGTGTCTCAGCCCTCTCATGCGTCGAGCCCCATCCCCGATCTGCCAGACCCCAGTAATTTCATTCCCCCTTCTCCTGCCACCCCTGCGTCGTCCACAGTGAGTCAAGCTTCACAGTTACATACCCCCCGTTTCCATCACTCTACCCCAAGCAGGCGCAGTTAATTTTTTTTTTATTTGTTAAAAAAATAAATAATAATGTTTTTTGCCCCCAAAAAGGTTTGGTTAATTGTGTATTTCGCAGCCGGCAACACACACCGTGCGCCAAATAAAAAACTGCGCCGCACACTTTATTTTTTGGCCACATCATAGCTCCAGTAGTTAGCAAGTACAACACTGCAGTTTTGTGTGTCTTTAGTATAGAGATATGAGGTGGGCCAAAAAATGTATTCTTGTATTTTATCCATAATCTCTTCCCTCTGCTTAGTCTGTGACTAGTGTTGCAGACTGAAGAGAAAATGGTGGCAATACAGTGCAGAACTATACTCAACAGGTCAGGTGTCCAAAAACTCATTAGTTAGGACACCTGACCTGGTGAGTAGAGAACTGCCTTGTATAACCTCCATTTTCTCTTATGTGTACGTAATCTATTTCACACAAAGTGAAGGGACGATGGCGGTCATTCAAGCCCTTTATCATGTACAGCACCATGGTATTAATGGTGTTATATATAATAATAATAATACAAGGCATATCTATGCTCACCTGGACATGTGTCAGAAATAGTGAATTCATAAGGCTGTTATATGTGCATCATGAATTCATTATTTCTGACACCTGACTTGATGACTATAGATCTGTTTTGTATTAAACAGCCATCGTCTCGTCAGTCTGCGTCCAATAGATACTGCAGAACAGAATCAGGACGCAATGACGGCAACAACCTTACCACTAACAACTTAAGGCTGCCGTCACACTAGCAGTATTTGGTCAGTATTTTACATCAGTATTTGTGCCAAAACCAGGAGTGGAGCAATTAGAGGAAAAGAATAATATAAACATATGCACCACTTCTGCATTTATCACCCACTCCTGGTTTTGGCTTAGAAATACTGATGTAAAATACTTACCAAATACTGCTAGTGTGACGGCAGCCTTGGTTTGTAGAGGAAATACATAGGAGACATGGTCAAGATACCAAAAATATAAAGTTTATTAACAACAAATATTAGTAACATTTTAAACATAACAGGTACAGACCCGAACCCAATAGGACATTTTACACTATATTGTCCTGCCATGCCACACGTCCAATATCAGAATCAAAAAAGGCAGCAAATTGGTTCCGCATGTGGCCAACTTCAGCAGTTGACCGCAGTGGGTGATGCTGGTAATCTGGCAATGGGTTTGCAACTGGTTCATCCAGTTCAATGGTGGGTCGTTCCTTAGCCATTATGTAATTGTGGAGAACCACACAGGCTTTGACAACCTCATCAACTGTCTCCATTTTAAGATTAATGGCTGTTGCAAGAATGCGCCATTTTGAGACTAGAATGCCAAAGGTACACTCTACTGTTCTTCGGGCCCTGGTCAGTCTGTAGTTAAAGATCCTTTTAGTGTGGTTCAAGTCCTGACTGGAATATGGCTTCAGTAGGTTTTCACACATCTGAAAGGCCTCATCCCCAACCATAACAAATGGCATCGGTGGACCTTGAGTGTTGGGGAGAGGTCGTGGCCGTGGAAAATGAAAATTTTTGCCATACACACGGTGGCCCATATCTGAGTTCTTAAAAGTCTGGGAATCGTTGCCACGGCCAAAAGCTCCAATGTCTACGGCGATGAAGCAACAGTCCGCATTGGTTATTGCCATGAGCACAACAGAAAAATACTTTTTATAATTGAAGTACTCCGATCCTGTTCTGGCTGGTTTGATAATGCGGATGTGCTTTCCATCCACCGCTCCCAAACAGTTGGGGCAATCACACACTCCAGAATTTTTCAGCAATTTCAATCCACATGTCCGCGGTGGGTAGGGGTATAAACTCATCCCGGAGAATATTCCACAAAGCCCGCCAGTGTCCGCAACTATTCCGGACAGGGTGGAAATTCCAAGCCGGTATTGGAAGTGGAGGGATGATAAACTCTCTCCGGTTGCCAGAAATCTGGAAGAAAATAAATAAAAAAAAAAAATTACAATCAATTCTATTTATGGTGTTGTTCTGCTAAAGACATAAAGGAAAATACAAAGAATACATGTCAGAACAACCAAAATTAAGACTGGCATTTGTTTAGAATTGTTACGTACCTTACAGCAGACGTTCCTCTGGTGGAATCGCTCTACGGAGCTGGGTGTCCTGTCTCCGGATGGCTCCTTGGACACGAGAAAGCAAATCCCGGAAAGAGTCTTGGTACATCCTTGTATATTCCGGGAATTTGTCCAGGTTGGCATTAACCCCTTCAATTTGCGGCCCTTTTTCGTTTTTGCGTTTTCGTTTTTTGCTCCCCTCCTTCCCAGAGCCATAACTTTTTTATTTTTCCTTCAATATGGTCATGTGAGGGCTTATTTTTTGCGGGACAAGTTGTATTTTTGAACGACACCATTGGTTTTACCAGGTCTTTTACTAGAAAATGGGAAAAAAATTCCAAGTGCGGTGAAATTGCAAAAAAAGTGCAATCCCACACTTGTTTTTTGTTTGGCTTTTTTGCTAGGTTCACTAAATGCTAAAACTAACCTGCTATTGTGATTCTCTAGGTCATTACGAGTTCATAGACACCTAACATGTCTATATTATTTTTTATCCAAGTGGTGAAAAAAAATTCAAAACTTTGCTTAAAAAAAAAAAAAAAAAGTTCAATTTTCCGATACCCAAAGCGTCTCCATTTTTCGTGATCTGGGGTCGGATGAGGGCTTATTTTTTGCGTGCCGAGCTGATGTTTTTAATGATACCATTTCTGTGCAGATACGTTCTTTTGATCGCCCGTTATTGCATTTTAATGCAATGTCGCGGTGACCAAAAAAATGTAATTCTGGCGTTTCAGATTTTTTTCTCGCTACGCTGTTTAGCGATCAGGTTAATGCTTTTTTTATTGATAGATCGGGCGAGTCTGAACGCGGCGATACCAAATATGTGTAGGTTTGATTTTTTTTATTGTTTTATTTAGGATGGGGCGAAAGGGGGGTGATTTAAACTTGTATATTTTTTATATTTTTTTCATATTTTGAAAAAAAAATTTTTTTACTTGTGCCATGCTTCAATAGCCTCCATGGGAGGCTAGAAGCTGGCATAGCCTGATCGGCTCTGCTACATAGCAGCAATCATCAGATCGCTGCTATGTAGCTGAAATGCAGGTGTGCTGTGAGTGCCGACCACAGGGGGGCGCTCACAGCAGGCTGGCATCAGTAACCATAGAGGTCTCAAGGACCTCTATGGTTACTGTCCTGACACATCGCCGACCCCCGATCATGTGACAGGGGTCGGCAATGCGCTCATTTCCGGCCGCCCGGCCGGAAGCGGTAGTTAAATACCGCTGTCTGCGTTTGACAGCGGCATTTAACAGGTTAATAGCGGCGGGTGAATAGCGATTTCACCCGCCGCTATTGCGGGCACATGTCAGCTGTACAAGACAGCTCACATGTCGAGACTTTGATGTGGGCTCACCGCCGGAGCCCACATCAAAGGGGGAGACACGACATGCGCCGTACTATTACAGCGCATGTCATGAAAGGGTTAAGCTCGCCATACAGCGGGTGATAGGCTCCACGGCTCTCACGTAGTTCAATAATGGGGTGTCTCCAAAAACGCCTACGACGTCTCCTTCTCCATCTTTTGCGATTTCTTTCTTGCTCCCAAGCAAACGCACAGGCAAGAAACAGCTTGATGCTTAAATCCAGGTTGAAATAAAAGCTCTCCATGCGAAGATCCATCATGACACAGGATACAGTAGCACACTGTTAAGATTTCAGCAGTCCTAGGGTTTATATATAGATATCCCACAATACACGCCCTCTGTAGTCACATTGGCGGTGTCTGGTTAGCTATATTTTTCTCCTGTACATTTTTTCACCATGCGCACAAAAAATGCAAACGCATGACAAAAAGCATGGGAAAGCGTGAAAACGCGACATTTTATTAACCGCATGCGTTCCCGCATGCGTCTAAAAAGCACCGCGTTTGTACGTGTTTCTATGCATTTTTTCCTGCACTTGCAGATGCGGATTAAACGCTGCGGATTCAAACGCAAATGTGAAACTAGCCTAACACTGGGCTTATATCTAACGAGGAACTGGTGGCAGTCCTAAAGGGCTGGCAGTGTTCTGTTTCACTGGTCTTAGTGAAAGCGGCCTCTCAGGGTTGTGGGCGAGTGAGGTGCCACGTCATTGACTGTGTGGGCCACATCCTTTCACTCCCCATACGTCCCTAGGCCTGTGTGGACAGGGGGCATCGCTGTAAAATTGTACCAAGCTGACTTTATGTGTCCCCAGGGGGTGCGGAAGGACACGATGGTGAAAGTGGGGAGACCGCATTACGTGATTCATCTGACATAACAGTGATGTCAGGCATGGTGTGGCTTCATCACATGTGGTGGCAGTTTTGGAATTCTGTGTGATCTCTCCGGTGTCATCTTTCACAGCCCCCGCATAGTCCCAAAAATAGTATAATGGCCCCACATAGCTCTCCAAATATTATAATGGCCCCTAACATAGCCCTGCAAACTGTAAGATGGTCCCCATATAGACCTCCAAAGAGTATAGTTGCCCCTAAACATCACCCTCCAAATAGCATAATGACCCCCACAATGTATTCACTGATATAAGAAAAAAAAAAAAAACCCTCTCTTCTTTCTCCTGCTGTTTCGGTCTCTTCAACATGTGATCTGAAGCTCTGCACAGCAGGCATGATATAATGACATAATTGAGCCCACTGCACTGAGATAGGGAGAATGATGGAGGAGGGAGCTGATGTCTCCTTGTTCCATCACTGCTTTTACCTGTATCAGCATCCAAGATGAAGATACAGTTGTAAGTCTGATGCCGGATGAGGAGGCAGTGCCGACGCTGGCATCTGGCTTCCCACCCCAATTTACGTGCCCCAAAGTAGCCTTGTGATCTGCCGTTATAAGTGGTATGCCACTGGAGCTAGCACAGTACAGCAGAAGTGAACTGTTCCTCATTACTAACACATTTGCAGTGCAAGTGTTCTTTCATAGTGCTTTAGTGCAGCAAAACTGACAGCACTGTGATAGGTCAACTTCAAATGTGTTTTGTGTTTGTAATGAGACAAGGTTCAACACTGTACTGTGTTAATTGTGTGTGATTTTGAGAGCTTACTGTCAGCCATTATTTGGTTTACAATGGTAACGCCCCTTTAATTTAAAATAGGCTCTGGAGGCAGATTCTCATACAGATTTATGTACGACCCATAGTCCTGAACAGCTCATTTACATATGAAAAAAATATGGATTTCTCTAGAATAAGATATCAGATCACAGATGTTAAGGTATCATTACATTCAGATTTCTGTGATCTACAGTACATGCCCATATATACAATTTAGGAGGGTCAATCCTACTAACAGATTCCCTTTAAGGGGATATCTGGTGAAAAATAGTTATCATGGGATAGGTAATAATTTGTTGATCGGTGGGGGTCTGACCACAGGGATCTGCGCCGATTAGCAGAATGGTGAACTTTTATCCCTGCTAGAATGATGCCGCAGTGCGCTTGGTTGCTACATTAATTCTCAAAGGGGCTCTGAAGCACTGAATTTTTTTCTGGAACCCTATAAAGTGGGTGGGGGGGGAGAAACCTGTTTTCTGCTAAAGGCCATTTAGATATTTAAACCATCCTTTGGGGGCCGTACAAATTGCCCACAAAGTATGTCTTGATGCTGGCATTCATATAAGGACGTAATCTTTCATTACACTCTCCTCAGCTTTCAGTAGTGAACCCTGTTTGTGTGTTCTCACAGACCGAGAAAAAATTAAGAGACCTGTGGCCACTAAGGTGCACAGCAATCTGCCTGAGAGAAATGGCCTGAGGTTCCCCAACCCTACTATAGAGAATGATTGAAGCTCAGGGGAGAGGGACTGCTGTGAGAAAGCAAACGTGAAACGCTCCTCGAGGCGCTCCCTTGGGAGTTTGCACTCACATTAGCACTTTTGTTATGTGAAAGTATTTACAATTGTGACCTTTATACATGTGCTGGGATAGAATCCATGTGGCTAATTAGTAAACATTACCTCATATTTATGAAAGGAGCCTTTTTTGATAACAGATATTTTCATATGTTGTTCAATATTAGTGATTCTAATCACCAGGTTTACTGAACTATTTTCTGATTTCTCATACCATGTGATGAAATTTTGATCTATATTACTAATCTGAGAACTTTTCTGCCCATTTAATTCCTCCCACGTTGACATTATTCCTTCTTTATGTTGACCTCTTTTTTATTACGTCTATATAATTGTTGGAAATCTATTTTTGTGATTAATAAATGATGTCTAATTCATTATACTTATGAAGTCCGCACTCCATTTTTTTAGCTGTTGAGAACCCCAATAATTTAGTAGGGATGAGGTAAGAGTTGGTTTCACCGTGGCTCTTTGCAATTATGATAGAGCTGAAGGTGGCAATGGTTCATCAGAACTGAAGAATAGAGGATTTTATTTTTTACCGTCCTCATAAGTATTTAGACAAACAGTTGAAATTTCAAGCAATTATGCAAAAAAATCACTGTGTGTTTCAAAGTAGTTTGAAGGTGTTCCTGATGTTAAATAATAAAAGGTTGCTCCATAATCAAATTTGAATTTCAACATAAGTGTCCAGTTTATTAATCAAATCACATTTCTAATATACTTGGATTCATTTCCTTCCATTCCCCCTCTTGGTCACTGCTGCAGCCTCTGTCCCCATCCTGAAATGAAGCGTCATCAGTGACGTCCATGTGAGGGGAGGTGCACTAGCACCTGCTTTACATGCTTAGTATGCACTCCCTGCGCTGTATTTCTCTGCTCAGTAACAGAGCGCTCCCTCACTGTCTCTAATGAGAAGTGACGAGTCATCAAGAGAGCTGTTGTGAACTCTGTTTTCAGGCTCCCTCTTGTGGTCACTGGTGGTATGGTGTGACTTTTGCTTTGGGCTCCCCCTGGTGGCTTTGTTTGTTATCCTGCTGTTCTCTGGCTATCAGCTGGTTCGTTATCCTCTGGGAGGTTCCTATATAGCTCTGTTTTGCTTTCGCTTGTTGCCGGCTGTCGATGTAATCAGTGCTACTCAGATTCCTTCTGACTACCTCGCTCCCAGTCCATCCAGGACAAGCTAAGTTTTGTTTGCTCATTTTTTGATCAGCAGTGTTTATCATGTTTCCTTGTCCAGCTTGCTAAAATGTGATTCCCTCGCTTGCTGGATGCTCTAGTGGACTGAGTTTCTCCCCACACACCATTAGTTGGTGCGTGGGTTCTTGAAATCTCAGGATGGATATTTTGTAAGGGTTTTTTATTGATCGCATAGACCCCTGCTCTATTTTCTGCTTTCTAGTACTAGTGGGCCTCTTTTGCTGAATCTGATTTCATCCCTACGTATGTGCCTTCTTCTTACTTCACCGTTAATATTTGTTGGGGGCTTCTATAGCTTTGGGGATTATTTCTCTGGAGGCAAGCGAGGTCTTTCTTTCTCTTTAGGGGTAGCTAGTTCCTCAGGCTGGCTCGAGACGTCTAGAAATTTTTTAGGCACGTTCACCGGCTACCTCTAGTTGTGTTGGATAGGTTCAGATTTGCGATCAGTCCAGTTACCATCTCCCTAGAGCTTGTCCTTAGTTTATTCACTTGCTGGTCTATTCGTGATCCTCAGCCACTAAGGATCATAACAGTACAGCCTGCCCATAAAGTGTTAATTGCATGGCAGAAGCAGGAGAAAAAGAAGCCTTGAGAATTTTTTTTTTTTTGTTGTTGTTGCCGTGTGTCTAGCTGCTGTGGCTAGCTTCTCTCCTCCTCTTAATCTTGGTGTGGCTCTGAGTTCAGCTGCTGACATGGATGTCCAGAGCTTGGCTTCCAGTCTGGATCATCTTGCTGCTAGGGATCAAAGTATTCAGGATTTTGTTGTTCACAGTCCTATGTCAGAGCCTAGAATACCTATTCCGGAGTTGTTTTCTGGAGATAGATCTAGGTTCCTGAATTTTAGGAACAATTGTAAGTTGTTTCTTTCTTTGAAACCTCGTTCCTCTGGTGATGCCGTTCAGCAAGTTAAGATTATCATTTCCTTTTTGCGCGGTGACCCTCAAGATTGGGCCTTCGCATTGGCGCCAGGGGATCCTGCATTGCTTAGTGTAGATGCGTTTTTTCTAGCCCTTGGATTGCTCTATGAGGAACCTAATCTTGAGAACCAGGCGGAAAAAACGTTATTGGCCCTCTCGCAGGGGCAAGATGAAGCAGAGGTGTACTGCCAGAAATTTCGGAAATGGTCGGTGCTTACTCAGTGGAATGAGTGTGCCCTGGCTGCAAATTTCAGAGAAGGTCTTTCTGAAGCTATTAAGAATGTCATGGTGGGGTTCCCTACGCCTGCAGGTCTGAATGAGTCAATGACTCTGGCCATTCAGATTGATCGGCGTTTGCGGGAGCGCAAACCTGTGCACCATTTGGCGGTGTCTTCTGAACAGACACCTGAATCTATGCAATGTGACAGAATTCTGACCAGAAGTGAACGGCAAAATTATAGACGGCAAAATGGGTTGTGCTTTTACTGTGGTGACTCAGCTCATGTTATCTCAGCATGCTCTAAGCGCAAAAAAAAGGTTGATAAATCTGTCACCATTGGTACTTTACAGCCTAAGTTCATTTTGTCTGTTACCCTGATTTGTTCCCTGTCATCTTACCCGGTTAATGCTTTTGTAGATTCAGGTGCCGCCCTGAGTCTGATGGATTGGTCATTTGCCAGGCGCTGTGGTTTTGATTTGGAGCCTTTAAAATTCCCTATTCCACTAAGGGGAATTGACTCTACACTATTGGCTACGAATAGACCTCAGTACTGGACACAAGTGACCATGTGCATGACTCCTGTTCATCAGGAGGTGATTCGCTTTCTTGTACTGCATAATTTGCATGATGTCGTCGTGTTGGGTCTACCATGGTTGCAGACTCATAATCCAGTCCTGGATTGGAAAGCTATGTCGGTGTCAAGTTGGGGTTGTCAGGGAATTCATGGTGACGCTCCTGTGGTGTCAATTGCTTCGTCCACTCCTTCTGAAGTCCCTACGTTTTTGTCAGACTACCAGGACGTATTTGAGGAGCCCAAACTCAATTCTCTACCTCCTCATAGGGACTGTGATTGTGCTATAAATTTGATTCCTGGTAGTAAGTTTCCTAAGGGACGACTTTTCAATTTATCTGTGCCGGAGCATGCTGCCATGCGGAGTTATATAAAGGAGTCTTTAAAGAAGGGACATATTCGCCCGTCCTCATCCCCTCGTGGTGCAGGATTCTTTTTTGTGGCTAAAAAGGATGGTTCCCTGAGACCCTGTATTGATTATCGCCTTTTGAATAAAATCACAGTCAAATTTCAGTATCCTTTGCCATTGTTAACTGATTTGTTTGCTCGCATTAGGGGGTCTAGTTGGTTCACCAAGATAGATCTTCGTGGTGCGTATAACCTTGTGCGTATAAAACAGGGTGATGAATGGAAAACTGCATTTAATACGCCTGAAGGCCATTTTGAGTACTTGGTGATGCCTTTTGGACTTTCTAATGCTCCTTCAGTCTTTCAGTCCTTTATGCATGACATCTTCCGTGAATATCTGGATAAGTTTATGATTGTGTATCTGGATGATATTCTGTTTTTTTTCGGATGATTGGGAGTCTCATGTTAAGCAGGTCAGGATGGTCTTTCAGGTCCTGCGTGACAATGCTTTATTTGTGAAGGGCTCAAAATGTCTTTTTGGAGTCCAGAAGATTTCTTTTTTGGGTTTCATTTTTTCTCCTTCTACTATTGAGATGGACCCAGTCAAGGTTCAGGCTATTCATGACTGGACGCAGCCTACATCTGTTAAGAGTCTTCAGAAGTTCTTGGGTTTTGCTAATTTTTACCGTCGCTTCATAGCTAATTTTTCTGGCGTTGTTAAGCCTTTGACGGATTTGACCAAGAGGGGTTCTGATGTGACTAATTGGTCTTCTGCGGCTGTGGAGGCCTTTCGGGAGCTGAAGCGTCGGTTTTCTTCGGCTCCGGTCTTGTGTCAGCCAGATGTCTCACTTTCCTTCCAGGTGGAGGTTGATGCTTCCGAGATTGGAGCGGGGGCTGTTTTGTCGCAGAGAAGCCCCGATGGCTCTGTGATGAAGCCATGTGCTTTCTTTTCAAGAACGTTTTCGCCTGCCGAGTGGAATTATGATGTCGGTAATCGGGAGCTGTTGGCTATGAAGTGGGCATTTGAGGAGTGGCGACATTGGCTCGAGGGAGCTAAACATCGTGTGGTGGTCTTGACTGATCACAAGAATTTGATTTATCTCGAGTCGGCCAAGCGGCTGAATCCCAGACAGGCTCGTTGGTCGTTGTTTTTCTCTCGTTTTGATTTCATGGTCTCGTACCTGCCGGGTTCGAAGAATGTGAAGGCTGATGCTCTTTCTAGGAGTTTTGTGCCTGACTCTCCTGGAGATTCAGAGCCGGCTGGTATCCTTAGAGAAGGGGTGATTTTGTCTGCCATCTCCCCAGATTTGCGACGTGTGCTGCAAGAGTTTCAGGCGGATAGACCTGACCGCTGTCCACCGGAGAGACTGTTTGTCCCGGATAGATGGACCAACAGAGTCATCTCCGAGGTTCATTCTTCGGTGTTGGCGGGCCATCCTGGAATATTTGGTACCAGAGACTTGGTGGCCAGGTCTTTTTGGTGGCCTTCCTTGTCGCGGGATGTGCGTTCCTTTGTGCAGTCTTGTGGAATTTGTGCTCGGGCGAAGCCTTGCTGTTCTCGTGCCAGTGGTTTGCTGTTACCTTTGCCTCCTTTGCCTGTCCCGAAGAGGCCTTGGACGCACATTTCCATGGATTTTATTTCAGATCTCCCTGTCTCTCAGAGAATGTCTGTCATCTGGGTGGTGTGTGATCGTTTTTCTAAGATGGTCCATTTGGTGCCCTTGCCTAAGTTGCCTTCCTCCTCCGAGTTGGCGAGTTGGTTCCACTGTTTTTTCAAAATGTGGTTCGTTTGCACGGGATTCCTGAGAACATTGTTTCTGACAGAGGATCCCAGTTTGTGTCTAGATTTTGGCGGACCTTTTGTGCAAAGTTGGGCATTGAATTGTCTTTTTCGTCGGCCTTCCATCCTCAGACGAATGGCCAAACCGAGCGAACTAATCAGACCTTGGAGACTTATTTAAGATGTTTTGTTTCTGCTGACCAGGACGACTGGGTTACTCTTTTGCCGTTGGCCGAGTTTGCCCTTAATAATCGGGCTAGTTCTGCTACTTTGGTTTCTCCTTTTTTTTTGCAATTCGGGGTTTCATCCTCGTTTCTCCTCGGGTCAGGTGGAGCCTTCTGACTGTCCTGGAGTGGATGTTGTGGTGGATAGGTTGCATCGGATTTGGAATCATGTGGTGGACAATTTGAAGTTGTCACAAGAGAAGGCTCAGCTCTTTGCCAACCGCCGTCGCTGTGTGGGTCCCCGACTTCGCGTTGGGGACTTGGTGTGGTTGTCTTCTCGCTTCGTTCCTATGAAGGTCTCCTCTCCTAAGTTCAAGCCTCGGTTTATCGGTCCTTATAAGATTCTGGAAGTCCTTGGCCCTGTGTCATTCCGACTGGACCTCCCGGCATCATTTGCTATTCATAATGTGTTCCATCGCTCGTTGTTGCGGAGGTATGTGGTACCTGTGGTTCCTCCGGTTGAGCCTCCTGCCCCGGTGCTGGTTGAGGGAGAATTGGAATACGTGGTTTAGAAGATCTTGGATTCTCGTGTTTCCAGACGGAGGCTCCAGTATTTGGTCAAGTGGAAGGGCTATGGTCAGGAGGATAATTCTTGGGTTGTCGCCTCTGATGTTCATGCGGCCGATTTGGTTCGTGCCTTCCATGTGGCTCATCCTGATCGCCCTGGGGGTTTTCATGAGGGTTCGGTGACCCCTCCTTAAGGGGGGGTACTGTTGTGAACTCTGTTTTCAGGCTCCCTCTTGTGGTCACTGGTGGTATGGTGTGACTTTTGCTTTGGGCTCCCCCTGGTGGCTTTGTTTGTTATCCTGCTGTTCTCTGGCTATCAGCTGGTTCGTTATCCTCTGGGAGGTTCCTATATAGCTGTTTTGCTTTCGCTTGTTGCCGGCTGTCGATGTAATCAGTGCTACTCAGATTCCTTCTGACTACCTTGCTCCCAGTCCATCCAGGACAAGCTAAGTTTTGTTTGCTCATTTTTTGATCAGCAGTGTTTATCATGTTTCCTTGTCCAGCTTGCTAAAATGTGATTCCCTCGCTTGCTGGATGCTCTAGTGGACTGAGTTTCTCCCCACACACCATTAGTTGGTGCGTGGGTTCTTGAAATCTCAGGATGGATATTTTGTAAGGGTTTTTTATTGATTGCATAGACCCCTGCTCTATTTTGTGCTTTCTAGTACTAGTGGGCCTCTTTTGCTGAATCTGATTTCATCCCTACGTATGTGCCTTCTTCTTACTTCACCGTTAATATTTGTTGGGGGCTTCTATAGCTTTGGGGATTATTTCTCTGGAGGCAAGCGAGGTCTTTCTTTCTCTTTAGGGGTAGCTAGTTCCTCAGGCTGGCTCGAGACGTCTAGGAATTTTTTAGGCACGTTCACCGGCTACCTCTAGTTGTGTTGGATAGGTTCAGATTTGCGATCAGTCCAGTTACCATCTCCCTAGAGCTTGTCCTTAGTTTATTCACTTGCTGGTCTATTCGTGATCCTCAGCCACTAAGGATCATAACAGAGAGCGCACTGTCAGTGTGTATTGAAAAGGAGAGAATGTGGCACACAGGGACAGCAGAGACCAGACCAGCCCCCAAAACAAACATCACAGATTACATCACAATGTCTGTTTCAGGGGCTGGTCTGGTCTCTGCTCTCCCTGCTTACTGCGTTCTCTTCTTTTCAATGCGCACTGACAGTATTCTTTTTTGCCGAGTCTTCAGTTCTCATTAGAGTTGGCGAGGTAACGCACTGTTACCCCTCATGCAAAGAAATATTGAGCAGGGAGCACATACTATGTGTTGGAATTGACGCAACGCTTGCTCAGTAGAGCAGGATGCAGTCAATATTTATATTGGTACAAATGGATAATTATATTTGTAAATTATTGTAGGACCATATTGTGATTTTGGGAATAACCCTATAATATTATTTGTCAGTACTATTACAAAAATGATTGCCTCTCTCTTTCAATTTTAGGCACATCGATTGTATTTGACATGAGCCTGACATACATCCTTGTGGCATTAGCTGCTGTTGTCCTTAATAATGCTACAGTGGAACTTCTTACTACACATTTGAGAATCACTGCTGGTGAGTTACTGAAAGATCCACCTGCTCTCAGCAAATGATATTTACACATTGAGCACAGTTTGCACTATTGTATCATACGATATCAGAGTCAATTTGAAAATTGGCCATATATTACCACTTGTAGCACGTTATGAATAACTGTATTTTTTGCATAGTTCTGCAAAATAAGCTATCATAAATGAAGGGCATATGACAGGTAATGGATAAACTTTATATTCTTTTATGCATGGCTCATTTAGCAGATTGCTTTTTTCCCCCCCTCAAAGAAAACAAATAATAATCGTTATTAACTGTCAATGACTTATTAAGTATAAGTTATTTGTTTTTAGTGTAACAAAAAAAGGGGAAAATATTTATCAGGATACTGGACAAAGGTGTCCAGATGTTAACACTGGACAAAGTGGGGCCCTGGGCAAAAGTTTAAAGTGGGGACCTAAACGCTACTTTATTGCTCCATCAAAAAGAAATGTTTTGGTTGCATTTAGATTCAGTGTATTAACTGAGCATGATAAACAATATTAAGCTGCCGTCGCAATAGCAGTATTTGGTCAGTATTTTACATCAGTATCTGTAAGCCAAACCCAGGTGTGGAACAATTAGAGGAAAAGTATAATAGAAACATATGCACCACTTCTGTATTTATATCCCACTCCTGGTTTTGGCTTACAAATACTAATGTAAAATACTGACCAAATACTGCTAGCGTGACGGCAGCCTTAAAGTGGTTCGGCGATTATTTATCCTCCTCTTTACATAGACTAGTAGATCAATCTGTCTCCATATAGTATCATGTTATCAGCAGCATATCTGCTGCTTACACCGCAGATGTGCTGCTGAGAACAATGATTTATGTTCTGGTATAAACAATCCAATCACCCGATGAATGAGCAGCATTTTGCTCTTTTGTTGGGTGATGCTTACACCTATGAACTCTCATCTGCTCTGTTTCGATTTATAAATGTGGATGCTACACACACAATATGTAACACAAACATTGCATGTTACACAAACACACATATGTATGTACATACAACAAATACACATGTATACACCAAGCACATATACACACACCTATGTATGCAAAGAACTGTACATGCATACATGGAGCACATACAGTGGGGGAAATAAATATTTGATCCCTTGCTGATTTTGTAAGTTTGCCCACTGACAAAGACATGAACAATCTGTAATTTTAAGTGTAGATTAATTTTAACATTGAGAGATAGAATATCAAATATAAAATCCAGAAAATCACATTGTATAAATTATATAAATTTATTTGCATTTTGCGGTGTGAATTAAGTATTTGATCCCCTACCAACCATTAAGAGTTCTGGCTCCTACAGACCAGTTAGACATCTAATCACACCGCAGGCTGAACAGCGAAAAAAAAATAAATAAAACCAATTGTTGACCTGCTGTTGATTTGTTCATTCTGTCTCCCAAAGATCGTAGTAAGGTTCAGCTCACATTTATCCTAAAAACTGACTAAGGACATGGGAGTAGTAGCCATGGGTATACAAAATTATATTTTTATTAGGTTAACAGAAGTTGAAAAACATTAAAAGCACAATAAAATATCACACATAGGCGTAACCACACCATGTACCCCAAAATAAATACAGCTAAATTGGCATAGACACATAATTATGGTAGTAAAATTGCATAGACATGAAAATTACCAAAGTTAATAGCAATAGCAATATTGTGAATTGAAATCCAACATACAAAAATGGAAAAACACCTTTTAAAAAAATATATCACTGGCAAACATGGCCACTGAAAGGAGGGATAGGAGCAAAAAGGTATATGAATAATGAAATGTTGAATAATGTTGATTTTAAAGCTCCCTGGCATACCTCTCATTTGTGCAAAATGAAACAAAGGATATAGGTGGACATAAGAGTAATGTAAACCATATCTATGCATTCATGTGAAAAAGCAAAGTAGCTGAAAAATAAGCCATTTCGCGTACTGCATCTCCTTTCAGAAGTGTGTCCGGGGTACTTCTGTGGCCATCACACAGGTTGTATTACATGTTGTATTAATTTACCATCTTTAGCTTATTTCTCAGCTACTTTACTTTTTCACATCACTGCATAGATATGGTTTACATATCTACATTTACAAAAGGGTTCTTAGATTTAGCAATGAAGCTGAGCTAAGAAAGCTGCCCCTGCCCACACCAGGCACTTTATATACATTGTCTATATACAGTGAGCTGCTTATAGCAAGAGTGGGTGGAGTCAGACCAAGGCTCACACACTGCCATTGGCAAGACAATGATAATCACCAGGTGATTAAATCTTCAGTCTAAGTAAACAACAGCACACAGTTTGACATGTGACACATTGTTGAAATTTGTGTTTTAACCCCTACCTCATGCTGTCTTCAGATTATATAGCAAAAATCTGCTGACAGATTCCCTATAACACTTCAAGTTATAAAGTGTAAAGTTTTCTTTAAATAGGTGCTGCTCCCATTTTGATCTCGCATTGACAGAGCATGTACATTTGAAAAAACACCAAAAAGGTATCAGAGGTACAACTCCATTCAGCCATAGATTGTAGTGGTCAGACATGGTCACCTGTTGTGATCCTAGTGGCAAGGATCGCAGGTCGGACTACCTAAATAACTGAACAGACTACTAGCTCTGGGGAAGTGGTAACTAGATTGACCGCAACCTGATCCTATCCGCAAACAACTATAGGCAGCCGTGGAACGTTACCTAAAAAATCCTAGACGTCTCGTCACGGCCTGAGAAACTGACTATTCCTGGAGGGAAAGTAAGTCCTCACTTGCCTCAGTGGAAGACCCCAAAGAAATAGAATAGCCCCCCACAAATATTAACGGTGAGTTAAGGGGAAAGCACAAACGCAGAGATGAAATCAGATTTAGCAAATGAGGCCCGCTAATACTAGATAGCAGAAAATAGGAAGGAAACTGTGCGGTCAATAAAAAACCCTATTCAAAATATCCACGCAGAGATTGCTCGAGCCCCCGCACCAACTAACGGTGCGGGGGAAGCAACTCCGTACCCCAGAGCTTACCAGCAAAAAGAAATCACATGTTAGCAAGCTGGACTAGACTCATCATAAACAGAAATCATATTGCAGGCAGATGAGCAAAAAATATTCAAACAGAACTTAGCTTATCCTGAAGAGGCAGAAAACTAGATAATCAGGAGTAATCAGAATAGCACTGAATACATTGACAGCCGGCAACAAGTGGAAGTAAAGCAGAGCTAAATAGGAGCCTCCCTGGTGAATAACGAGGCAGCTGATCCAGCAGACCCGCAGGATAATAAACCAAACCACCAGGGGGAGCCAAAAAACCAAAGTCACACAATACCATCTGTGACCACAAGAGGGAGCCTGAAAACGGAGTTCACAACAGTACCCCCCCTTGAGGAGGGGTCACCGAACCCTCATCAAAACCCCCAGGGCGATCAGGGTGAGCCACATGGAAGGCACGAACCAAATCGGCCGCATGAACATCAGAGGCGACAACCCAGGAATTATCCTCCTGACCATAGCCTTTCCACTTAACCAAATACTGAAGCCTCCGTCTAGAAATACGAGAATCCAAGATCTTCTCCACCACGTATTCCAATTCTCCCTCAACCAGCACAGGGGCAGGAGGCTCAACCGAAGGAACCACAGGCACCACATACCTCCGCAACAACGACCGATGGAACACATTATGAATAGCAAACGATGCCGGGAGGTCCAAACGAAATGACACAGGGTTAAGGACTTCCAAAATCTTATAAGGACCGATAAACCGAGGCTTAAACTTAGGAGAGGAGACCTTCATAGGAACAAAGCGAGAAGACAACCACACCAAATCCCCAACGCGAAGTCGGGGACCCACACAGCGACGGCGGTTGGCAAAGCGCTGAGCCTTCTCTTGTGACAGCTTCAAATTGTCCACCACATGATTCCAAATCTGATGCAACCTATCCACCACAACATCCACTCCAGGACAGTCAGAAGACTCCACCTGACCCGAGGAAAAACGAGGATGAAACCCTGAATTACAAAAAAAAGGCGAAACCAAAGTAGCAGAACTAGCCCGATTATTAAGGACAAACTCGGCCAATGGCAAAAAAGTCACCCAGTCGTCCTGATCAGCAGAAACAAAACATCTTAAATAGGTTTCCAAAGTCTGATTAGTGCGCTCGGTTTGGCCATTCGTCTGAGGATGGAAGGCCGACGAAAAAGACAAATTAATGCCCATCTTAGCACAAAAGGTCCGCCAAAATCTAGACACAAACTGGGATCCTCTGTCGGAAACAATATTTTCAGGGATCCCGTGCAAACGAACCACATTTTGAAAAAACAGAGGAACCAACTCGGAGGAGGAAGGCAACTTAGGCAAGGGCACCAAATGGACCATTTTAGAAAAACGATCACACACCACCCAAATGACCGACATTCTCTGAGAGACAGGGAGATCTGAAATAAAATCCATGGAAATATGCCTCCAAGGCCTCTTTGGGACAGGCAAAGGCAACAACAAGCCACTGGCACGAGAACAGCAAGGCTTAGCCCGAGCACAAATTCCACAATACTGCACAAAGGAACGCACATCCCGCGACAAGGAAGGCCACCAGAAGGACCTAGCCACCAAATCTCTGGTACCAAAAATCCCAGGATGGCCTACCAACACCGAAGAATGAACCTCGGAAATAACTCTGCTGGTCCATCTATCCGGGACAAACAGTCTCTCCGGTGGACAACGGTCAGGTCTATCCGCCTGAAACTCCTGCAGCACTCGTCGCAAATCTGGGGAGATGGCAGACAAAATCACCCCTTCTCTGAGGATACCAGCTGGCTCTGAATCACCAGGAGAGTCAGGCACAAAACTCCTAGAAAGAGCATCAGCCTTCACATTCTTCGAACCAGGCACGTATGAGACCACAAAATCAAAACGAGAGAAAAACAACGACCAACGAGCCTGTCTAGGATTCAGCTGCTTGGCCGACTCGAGATAAATCAAATTCTTGTGATCAGTCAAGACCACCACACGATGCTTAGCTCCCTCGAGCCAATGTCGCCACTCCTCAAATGCCCACTTCATAGCCAACAACTCCCGATTGCCAACATCATAATTCCGCTCGGCAGGCGAAAACTTTCTTGAAAAGAAAGCACATGGCTTCATCACAGAGCTTCTCTGCGACAAAACAGCCCCCGCTCCAATCTCAGAAGCATCAACCTCGACCTGGAAAGGAAGGGAGACGTCTGGCTGACATAAGACCGGAGCCGAAGAAAACCGGCGCTTCAGCTCCCGAAAGGCCTCCACAGCCGCAGGAGACCAATTAGTAACATCAGAACCCTTCTTGGTCAAATCCGTCAATGGCTTAACAACACCAGAAAAATTAGCGATGAAGCGACGGTAAAAATTAGCAAAACCCAAGAACTTCTGAAGACTCTTAACAGATGTAGGCTGAGTCCAGTCATGAATAGCCTGAACCATGACTGGGTCCATCTCAATAGCAGAAGGAGAAAAAATAAAACCCAAAAAAGAGACCTTCTGGACTCCAAAAAGACATTTTGAGCCCTTCACAAATAAAGCATTGGCACGCAGGACCTGAAACACCATCCTGACCTGCTTAACATGGGACTCCCAATCATCCGAAAAAACCAAAATATCATCCAGATACACAATCATAAATTTATCCAGATATTCGCGGAAGATGTCATGCATAAAGGACTGAAAGACAGAAGGAGCGTTAGAAAGTCCAAAAGGCATCACCAAGTACTCAAAATGGCCTTCGGGCGTATTAAATGCAGTTTTCCATTCATCACCCTGCTTAATACGCACAAGGTTATACGCACCACGAAGATCTATCTTGGTGAACCAACTAGACCCCTTAATGCGAGCAAACAGATCAGATAACAATGGCAAAGGATACTGAAATTTGACCGTGATTTTGTTTAGAAGGCGATAATCAATACAAGGTCTCAAGGAACCATCCTTCTTAGCCTCAAAAAAGAACCCCGCACCAAGAGGGGAGGAGGAGGGGCGAATAAGTCCTTTCTCCAAAGACTCCTTTATATAACTCCGCATAGCAGCATGCTCCGGCACTGACAAATTGAAAAGTCGTCCCTTAGGAAACTTACTACCAGGAATCAAATTTATAGCACAATCACAATCCCTATGAGGAGGTAGAGAACTGAGTTTGGGCTCATCAAATACATCCTGGTAATCTGACAAAAACGCAGGGACCTCAGAAGGAGTGGATGAAGCAATTGACACCACAGGAGCGTCGCCATGAATTCCCTGACAACCCCAACTTGACACAGACATTGCTTTCCAATCCAGGACTGGATTATGAGTCTGCAACCATGGCAGGCCCAACACGACAACATCATGCAAATTATGCAATACAAGAAAGCGAATCACCTCCTGATGAACAGGAGTCATGCACATGGTCACTTGTGTCCAGTACTGAGGTTTATTCGTAGCCAATGGTGTAGCATCAATTCCCCTTAGTGGAATAGGGAATTTTAAAGGCTCCAAAACAAAACCACAGCGCCAGGCAAATGACAAATCCATCAGACTCAGGGCAGCACCTGAATCCACAAAAGCCATAACCGGGTAAGATGACAGGGAACAAATCAGGGTAACAGACAAAATAAACTTAGGCTGTAAAGTACCGATGGTGACAGATTTATCAATCTTTTTTGTGCGCTTAGAGCATGCTGAGATAACATGAGCTGAGTCACCACAGTAAAAGCACAACCCATTTTGCCGTCTATAATTTTGCCGTTCACTTCTGGTCAGAATTCTATCACATTGCATAGACTCAGGTGTCTGTTCAGAAGACACCGCCAAATGGTGCGCAGGTTTGCGCTCCCGCAAACGCCGATCAATCTGAATGGCCAGAGTCATTGACTCATTCAGACCTGCAGGCGTAGGGAACCCCACCATGACATTCTTAATGGCTTCAGAAAGACCTTTTCTGAAATTTGCAGCCAGGGCACACTCATTCCATTGAGAAAGCGCCGACCATTTCCGAAATTTCTGGTAGTACACCTCTGCATCATCTTGCCCCTGAGAGAGGGCCAACAACGCTTTTTCAGCCTGGTTCTCAAGATTAGGTTCCTCATAGAGCAATCCAAGGGGCAGAAAAAAACGCATCCACACTGAGCAACGCAGGATCCCCTGGAGCCAATGCGAAAGCCCAATCTTGAGGATCGCCACGCAAGAAAGAAATAATAATCTTAACTTGCTGAACAGAATCCCCAGAGGAACGAGGTTTCAAAGAAAGAAACAACTTGCAATTGTTCTTAAAATTCAGGAACCTAGATCTATCTCCAGAAAACAACTCCGGAATAGGCATTCTAGGCTCTGACATAGGACTGTGCACAACAAAATCCTGAATACTTTGTACCCTTGCAGTAAGATGATCTACACTGGAGGCTAAACTCTGGATATCCATATCAGCAGCTGAACTCAGAGCCACACCAAGATTAAGAGGAGGAGAGAAGCCAGACACACAGCAGCTAGACACACGGCAGCAAAAAAAAATATATATATATCCAAGCTTCTTTTCTCCTGCTTCTGCCATGCAATTAACACTTTATAGGCTGGCTGTACTGTTGTGATCCTAGTGGCAAGGATCGCAGGTCGGACTAGCTAAATAACTGAACAGACTGCTAGCTCTGGGGAAGTGGTAACTAGATTCACCGCAACCTGATCCTATCCGCAAACAACTATAGGCAGCCGTGGAACGTTACCTAAAAAATCCTAGACGTCTCGTCACGGCCTGAGAAACTGACTATTCCTGGAGGGAAAGTAAGTCCTCACTTGCCTCAGTGGAAGACCCCAAAGAAATAGAATAGCCCCCCACAAATATTAACGGTGAGTTAAGGGGAAAGCACAAACGCAGAGATGAAATCAGATTTAGCAAATGAGGCCCGCTAATACTAGATAGCAGAAAATAGGAAGGAAACTGTGCGGTCAATAAAAAACCCTATTCAAAATATCCACGCAGAGATTGCTCGAGCCCCCGCACCAACTAACGGTGCGGGGGAAGCAACTCCGTACCCCAGAGCTTACCAGCAAAAAGAAATCACATGTTAGCAAGCTGGACTAGACTCATCATAAACAGAAATCATATTGCAGGCAGATGAGCAAAAAATATTCAAACAGAACTTAGCTTATCCTGAAGAGGCAGAAAACTAGATAATCAGGAGTAATCAGAATAGCACTGAATACATTGACAGCCGGCAACAAGTGGAAGTAAAGCAGAGCTAAATAGGAGCCTCCCTGGTGAATAACAAGGCAGCTGATCCAGCAGACCCGCAGGATAATAAACCAAACCACCAGGGGGAGCCAAAAAACCAAAGTCACACAATACCATCTGTGACCACAAGAGGGAGCCTGAAAACGGAGTTCACAACAGTCACCTATAATTGTGTTTGACTTTCTTTATGCCGGGTACACATTTCAGTTAAAAATTATAGTAAAGCACAGCATATACCACGCTTCTAAAACATATATATATGGCACAAGATGGTTTAACATCTGTACCACGAGATTATCACAATCTATGGCTATGGTGAGCACTACCATTAAGTACGTTTTTATGGTTTTTTTTACATGTATTCACTTGTCTGATTCCCAGATTGTAATGTAGAAAGGCAAGTATTCTAGATTTGTACTATGTTTTTATGTTTCAGATTTCCTACAAACAAGGGTATGCACTGTATGTAAATTATATGTTGCTTTATGTGTGTTTTGATTTACAATGGTGGTGGTTATATTTTTCATCTCACTGTGTTACCTCTTAAAGGGGTTGTCCAAGACATTTATAGTATTTCATACTGACACTAGCTTATGAAATGATAATAGTGTGTAACACACTGATCAATACTGTTACATAGTTACAGTTGTGCTCAAAATTTTACATACCCCAGCAGAATTTTTTGCTTTCTTGGCCTTTTTTCAGAGAATATGAATGATAATACCAAAACTTTTTCTCCACTCATGGATAGTGGTTGGGTGTTGCCATTTATTGTCAAACTACTGTGTTTTTTCTTTTTAAATCATAATAACAGCCTGAAACATCGAAATGACCCTGATCAAAAGTTCACATACCCTGGTGATTTTGGCCTGATAACATGCTCAGAAGTTGACACAAATGGGTTTGAATGGCTACTAAAGGTAACATTCTCACCTGTGACCAGTTTGCTTGTAATAATTATGTGTCCATAAAGCCTGAGTGAGTTTCTGGGATCCAGACAGACTTTTGCATCTTTCATCCAGCCACTGACGTTTCCGAATTGTGAGTCATGGGGAAAGCAAAAGAATTGTCAACGGCTCTAAGGAAAAAGGTAGTTGAACTGTATAAAACAGGAAATGGATACAAAAAAGATCCAAGGAATTGATAATGCCAGTCAGAAGCGTTCAAACTGTGATTAACAAATGGAAAATCAGGGGCTTTGTCAAAACAAAACCACGGTCAGGTAGACCAACAAATATTTCATCCACAACTGCTAGGAAAATTGTTTGGGATGCAAAGAAAATCCCACAAATAACATCAGCTGAAATACTAGACTCTCTAAAAACTAGCGGTGTGGCTGTTTCAAGATGCACAATAAGGAGGCAGTTGAAGAACAATGGGCTGCATGGTCCAGTCGCCAGAAGAAAGCCATTACTGCTCAAATGCTACAAAGTATCTCACCTACAATACGCAAAACAGCATAGAGACAAGCCTGAAAACTTCTGGAACAAGGTAATTTGGAGTGATGAGACCAAAATTGAACTTTTTGGCCACAGCCATAAATGTTACATTTGGAGAGAGGTCAACAAGGCCTATGATGAAAGGAACACCATTCCTACTGTAAAGCAGGGAGGTGGATCGCTGATGTTTTTGGGATGTGGGAGCTACAAAGGCACAGGAAACTTGGTCAAAGTTTAAGGAAATATGAATGCAGCACGTTATCTGCAAATACTGGAAAATTTGCAATCATCAGGTCGGAAGCTGCGCATGGGAAGTACTTAGACGTTCCAACATCACAACAATCCAAAACACAATGCCAAGTCAACCTGTCATTGGCCAATAAACAAGAAAACAGCCGCACTCTCTTGGCTTATATCTTGCAAGGGGTGATATATTTATTCACACGCGTTGAAACATAAGTATACATACACACACAGCAGGATTAGAAACGAAGTAACGTTTTGACCCTATTCCGGGTCTTTCTCCAACTCTATTATTGACAATGGACAAAATGAGGTTTTGGTCCCTTTAAGGGCTCCTCCTGGCGTGGTGTATTGGTATCCTGCTTCTTTGCGGTTTGTCATTGGCTACAGCAGAACAAAGTGAAGGTTCTGGAGTGGACATCTCAGTCTCCTGACCTCAATATCATTATCATTGAGACACTCTGAGGAGATCTCCAGCTCACAGTTCATGCTAGGCAGCCCAGGAATTTACAGGAACTGGAGGCTTTTGCCAAGAAGAGTGGGCAGCTTTACCATCTGAGAAAATAAAGAACCACAGTCACAACTACCACAAAAGACTTCAAGCTGTCATTGATGTTAGAGGGGGCAATACACGGTATTAAGAAATGTGGTATGTGAACTTTTTATCAGGGTCATTTGGACGTTTTGGATTGTCATTATGATTTTAAAAAGAGAACACAGTAGTTTGACAATAAATGGCTTCACCCAACCACTAACCATGAGTGCAGAAAAAGTTGTGGTGTTATCATTCATATTCTCAGAAAAAAGGCCAAGAAAGCAAAAATTCTGCCAGGATATGTAAACTTTTGAGCACAACTGTTCATAGGTTGAAAAAAGATCTAGGTCCATCAAGTTCAACCATTCGCCGCCAATTGTGCATTTTGTCACTAAATTAAAGGGAATCTGTCACCCCAAAATTCGCCTGTAAGCTAAGGCCACTGGCATCAGGGGCTTATCTACAGCATTCCGTAATGCTGTAGATAAGCCCCCGATGTCACCTGAAAGATAAGAAAAACAGGTTATATTATACTCACCCAGGGGCGGTACCAATGCGGTCCGATCCGATGGGCACCGTGGTCCAGGTCCAGCGCCTCCCATCTTCATACGATGAGGTCCTCTTCTTTGCTTCATGCTGCGGCTCCTGTGCAGGCGTACTTTATCTGCCCTGTTGATGGCAGAGCAAAGTACTGAAGTGCGCAGGCACTGGGAAAGGTCAGAGAGGCCCGGCGCCTGCGCACTGCAGTACTTTGCTCTGCCCTCAACAGGGCAGATAAAGTATGCCTGCTCAGGAGCCGTGGCAGGAAGCAAAGAGGACGTCATCGTATGAAGATGGGAGGCGCTGGACCTGGACCGCGATGCCCACCGGACCGGACCGCAGCGGGACCTCCCCTGGGTGAGTATAATATAACCAGTTTTTCTTATCTTTCAGGTGACATCGGGGGCATTACATTACAGCATTACAGAATGCTGTAGATAAGCCCCTGATGCCGGTGGCCTTAGCTTATAGGCGAATCTTGGGGTGACAGATTCCCTTTAACTATAACCCACAATGTTATGTGTATCAAAAAAATTATCCAGACCTTTTTTAAAAGCTGTTATAGTGTCTAACATTACTACCTCTTGTGGTAGGGCATTCTACATTATCACTGCTCTAACTGGAATCACCTTTCTTCCACCAGTAATGAGTGCCCCCTGGCAATCTAACTTCTTTTCTTATCTTTCAGGTTACATCGGGGGCTCATCTACAGCATTACAGAATGCTGTAGATAAGCCCCTGATGCCGGTGGCCTTAGCTTGTAGGCGAAAAATGGGGTGACAGATTCCCTTTAAAGAACGGTTCATATTGCATCCCTGAAATCTCCCTGTTCATTCAGCAGAGCTTTGTACCAACAGTACATGTCTTCTGCACCGCCATGATATGAGGATCCTGTCTTTCTTTAATGATGGTGTAATTTAGCCAATTTTTGTTTACTATGTACAGGTAGTTGATCATTACCGGTAATTGTTAATATATATTACATTTGCAGGATATATTTTTGCTCTTGGACCTTTAATCTTTATTGGAATTTGTGATGTCTGGCTTGAGCTATTTACCTTTAAACAGTCTTATGCCATCAACCTTTTTGCTGTTGGCATAGTAGCTTTTGGATGCACAGGTAAGTAAGGCAGCATCATTAAATTACATTTTTCTTGAAAATTAGACAAAATCTTTTTAAGGTAATTTACAGATGACACATCAGGGTCATGTGACACATCAACGTTATTGAGAATTTCACAAGAAAAACAATGATGTGCTTTGTTTTAACGTAACTTTATTCTTTCTTGAGTCATTTACAAGTTTATGACCACTTATAAAATGTGTTCAAAGTGCTGCCCATTGTGTTGGATTGTCAATGCAACCCTCTTCTCCCACTCTTGACACACTGATAACAACACCCAGAGGTATAAGGGCAGGTACCTGCATATATCTATAATCCACCCACACTTGAGTATTATAGTACTGAGTAGATGGAGGCCCAATGCTATCGCATTGGGAGGGCGGTAATGTCACAATGGGGGCAGGCTTTGCAGCGTTGAGATTCTCCCCCCATGTTCTTACCCACCTATCCACTGTCTCTTTCTCCCATCTGTGTACTCTTGTTTGACCTGTCTACCCCATGTGCTATCCCCCTTGTCTGCTGTCTCCTTCCTGTGCTATGTTCTCCCCTCATGTGCTGTCCCGTTTGAGCTGTCTCCCCCCTGTAAATCCTGAATCAAATTATTGTCCTAGGGTAACCAATAATAAACTAAATCATAATATACCCCATAAAATAAATTTTATTGTTAAATAGTTAAAATACCTCCAACCTGTGGTCATACCATACACACAAAACACACCATGAAAATTTGGCATAGGGATGAGTATTCTACAATGATTACAAAGCTGGTGCCTGCCTATCTGCGGGGGTTGGCGCCCTAGGGGAAGCGTTGTGGCGCCCCCGCTCCACAATGGCTGGCCCTGGGGTCCCTAAATAAGCCCTAATAGTCCAATTGGGTCCCTCTACCCAAATGTATTGCTAAAGGTACCCCTAACCACTATACATAGATCACTCCTATAAATAAAGAATACTAATCCCCACACCGTGCTATAAAAACAATAGAGAACATGTGAGAAGGCATAGGACGGCAATTAGATAGATGCAGCACAATGGCTATCAGTGTTGTACACAGTATGCTGTCGTAGACACCTATATCTCGCATATCTCTAGCATTCCAATTTGCCCAGATAATCATATGAACACTAGTGCACCACATCAGATAGCTAATATCCTTTTATGCCATGCTATAGAGGTACTATCGTGAGTACACTGATAAATCCAAATCAAAGTTCAGATCAAAATAAAGTACTCATCTCAAATAAAGCATGCCGTCCGCCTCTCATAAACACCGCCTCAACGCGCTTCGCCCCTCTGGCTCATCAGGAGGCCCGATTCCATAACATGTATCCTGATGGTATATGATAGCTCTGAATACCGATGCACTAACCTCAGATTTAAAAGAGTCTGCCAGAACTCCGGAGCTGCCTCTTTTCCTGTTGTTTAACCGGAAGTCTGCCCCTCTGATGTCTCATGGGTAAAAAATACAGCGCAGACTCGCGGTGGAACGCAACCGCCGTTCCTGCGTTCCACGGGCTGTAAACTGTGCATGCTCCTTGTGGAGCGCACAGAGAGCTGCGCTCCACATGTGTTAGAATCTACTGCGGTCTGTGTCATACTGCGCTTGCGACAGTGGATAATATTACAAACCGTGTTTAACTTACTGGGCATAGTATATACTAAATGCCCCTGCGCAGACTTCTGATTATACGCTGTGCAAGGAGACCCTAAAGTATATATAAGCAGCATTAAGGTACACCCATTTCGCCATTAATCTTGATAGTAATAGCAAGGCCTTCTTTTTACTACCTCACTACAAAATGAGCCATTCGATATCGCACTTGCTATCAGATATCATATCAAAAAACAGACTTGCAGCCTACCCACAATCTATGGGCAGATATCCCAAATAGATGAATAACAGATATACCATTTCTTTTCAGTGGCGGACCAATATCTCTGAGGAATTTGTATCCCATATTATAGCTTACACGCCAGTCTGTGTATCACCCTGTGGCAGTCTCCACATTGAAAGAAGCCACAAGGCTTTCTATCGAGCCACGTGCCCCCACCTACTGGCCTCATATAGTGACTATGGAGTAATACATCTTTTAATGACTTCCCTCTCCTATACGTGATATCTGGGCGTGTACCCAGCAAATCCCTGAGGTCCGGATCCATTTTTAAGATATCCCAGTGCCTATTTATGACTTCCCTGACCTTATGATGTTGATGGTCAAAGGTCCCTATAATCCTAATCACATCATTTGTTGTTTCACTCGGGTTGTCTTGCTTATGTAGTAGATGTTGTCTATTTTTATTTGCCGCACACTGGTACGCTGTTTCCAGGACATGTCCAGGATAGCCCTTTTCCCTGAACCTATTGAACATATCTTCAGCTTGACTATGAAACATCCTCTCATCTGAGCAGTTTCTCCTAAGTCTCAAGAACTGTCCCTTAGGGATCCCCCTTTTGAGAGGAACCGGGTGATGGCTTTTCCAGTTCAATAGACTATTTGTACTGGTTGGTTTGCGGTATATACTAGTTGTTAAACCTCTATTTTGTTCCTTCCTGATTTTGACATCAAGGAACGCTAATTCTTCCCCATGAATTTCTGAGGTGAACCCCAAACCAATCTCATTGATATTCAACCCAATAAGGTGTTTGTTAGCTCTTCCACAGGGAAAGTTTTCCATCAGAGGGATTTTTCAAATTGTAAGTCCACAGGGGTGGTCTATATGGCCACCTGTCCCTGTCCAAAGGATTACATTGGAAAAACTAAGAGGGAATTACAGAAGAGGGTAGGCGAACATATGGGGGACATTAGAAACAACAGGGACACCACTCTGGCGAGACACATGAGGTCTCAGCATCCGAGTGACATGGCGAATATTACATTTATGGTGATTGAAGTGGTTAAACCAAACCCCAGAGGGGGGAATCTGGATAGGACAATCTTACAGAGAGAATGTGAATGCAATGATGGATTAGGATGGATGCAATGACCCCAAAGGGTTTAAACGAACAGTTATCCTTTGCATGTTTTTTGTAGCTTCTGGGCCTTATGTTGGCTATTGTTTTTTGGGTCTTCTGTTTTGTCCTCCTTTTTTGCTTGTATATATAGTTTGGAGGGACTAAGTATTTCCACTAAGAAATCTAGCCATGTCTTTATTCTAGAAATCACCTTTTTTCCCACTAAGAAATCGAGCCATGTCTTTATTCTAGAAATCACCTTTTTTCAGGGTGATACACACAGACTAGTGTGGAAGCTATAATATGGGATAAAAATTCCTCAGAGATATTGGTCCGCGACTGAAAAGAAACGGTATATCTGTTATTAATCTATTTGGGATATCTGCTTATAGATTGTGGGTAGGCTGCAAGTCTGTTTTGTTGATATGATATCTGATAGCAGTGCGATATCGAATGGCTCATTTTGTAGTGAGGTAGTAAAAAGAAGGCCTTGCTATTACTATCAAGATTGACGGCGAAATGGGTGTACCTTAATGCTGCTTATATATACTTTAGGGTCTCCTTGTGCGGCGTATAATCAGAAGTCTGCGCAGGGGCATTTAGTATATACTATGCCCAGTAAGTTAAATGCGGTTTGTAATATTATCCACTGACGCAAGCGCAGTATGACACAGACCGCAGTAGATTCTAACACATGTGGAGCGCAGCTCTCTGTGTGCTCCACATGCGCAGTTTACAGCCCGTGGAACGCAGGAATGGCGGTTGCGTTCCACCGCGAGTCTGCGCTGTATTTTTTACCCATGAGACATCAGGGGGGCAGACTTCCAGTTAAACAACAGGAAAATGAGGCAGCTCCGGAGTTCCGTCTGACTCAGTCTCTTAAATCTGAGGTTAGTGCATCGGTATTCAGAGCTATCATATACCATCAGGATACATGTTATGGAATCGGGCCTCCTGATGAGCCAGAGGGGCGAAGCGCGTTGAGGCGGTGTTTATGAGAGGCGGACGGCATGCTTTATTTGAGATGAGTACTTTATTTTGATCTGAACTTTGATTTGGATTTATCAGTGTACTCACGATAGTACCTCTATAGCATGGCATAAAAGGATATTACCGTAGCTATCTGATGTGGTGCACTAGTGTTCATATGATTATCTGGGCAAATTGGAATGCTAGAGATATGCGAGATATAGGTGTCTATGACAGCATACTGTGTACAACACTGATAGCCATTGTGCTGCATCTATCTAATTGCCGTCCTATGCCTTCTCACATGTTCTCTATTGTTTTAATAGCACGGTGTGGGGATTAGTATTACTTATTTATAGGAGTGATCTATGTATAGTGGTTAGGGGTACCTTTAGCAATACATTTGGGTAGAGGGACCCAATTGGACTATTAGGGCTTATTTAGGGACCCCAGGGCCAGCCATCGTGGAGCGGGGGCGCCACAACGCTTCCCCTAGGGCACCAACCCCTGCAGATAGGCAGGCACCAGCTTAGTAATCATTGTAGAATACTCATCCCTATACCAAATTTTCATGGTGTGTTTTGTGTCTATGGTATGACCACAGGTTGGTGGTATTTTAACTATTTAACAATAATATTTATTTTATGGGGTATATTATGATTTAGCTGTCTCCCCCCTGTGCTCTTTCTCTCTCAACCCTGTGCGCTTTCTCTCCCCATCTGCTGTCTTCTCTCATGTCATCTCTACCTTGACCTTTGCGCAGGCGCAGTAAATCAGACCGCCGCCATCTTTGTGCAGACAGATAGCGGCGGTCACATTAAAACTGCGCATGTGCTCCTCCTGTGCAAAGATGGCAGCAGTCAGTGAATCATTCGGCTGATCCCTGCGGCGGTGTGTTCGTGACGGTGTTCTGCTGGTTGTATCACGCAAGAGGCTGCGTACGGCGTATACAGTATGTGTGTGTGTGGTGTGAACGGCGTATACAGTGTGTGCACGTGTGTGGTGTGAACGGCATATACAGTGTGTGTGTATGGTGCGACAGTGTTCCTCTGGTGGTACCGCACAAGAGGCTGGTATCACCAGCAGTCTCAATTGGGTGTCACAATATGGAGGTCGTTGAACTTATGCTTGGAATTCTGAGATCCGGACACATCTGGACGGAACAGGAGGTGAAGACATTACAAGGTGAGTATATATTAAGATGTATACCATATTTATTCATACACATCTACCTAAGGAATATGGCTCTGCCATTTCCATCTGTTATAAATGTGCTTTTAGTCAGAAAACCTGATTTAGCTATTTTTATGTTACTATTTGCTGCCATAATAGGACCAAGTCTCTATAAGGGGCATAGTACACGTATGGTGTTTGAGGTATATTAATATACATTCTTCTTTGCCCGGTTTGTACAGTGAATTATCCCTAGGGTTTTCTATACATTTGTCAGTGTTTTTTCTTATTTTTTAAATAGTACTGAGTATAGAAGTATGAGCAGAAACCTGACATTATTGCCATACTAATCCTGAGCGTGTGTATATACAGGCACATACAATAAAGACGCTTATATGATTTTGTCAGAACATGTACCCTCGCATTTTAAAATCCTGTGGAATATGATGACTTTTTTTTTTTTTAAAAATGCATTATTATTACTAATAATAATACTAAAGTGAGCATGTCAGGAGATTAATGCTGCCTGACCTCAGGCTACATAAAACATGGCCAGGATGCCTTGCTACAGCCAATTCTGAAAAGCTGAAGAGTTTCAGAGAAAATATTGTTTAACGCAAATGCACCCTCACTGGGGGTAAATTCTCGCTTCAGGATGCATATAAATCTCCAAGAGATGGTGCAAGCATAGTAGTTGTGACCATCCCAACCGCTGTAATATAGAGCTAAGTATCTGCTGCAATTCATGGGACAAGAACTAGCTCAAGCTAGCTCTTTAACACCTCAGAAACAACCACTTCATTTGTTGTGTTTTGATAGAATGAGAGCCCTCTCCTTTGAGTCAATCTGTACCACCCCACCCCTACAGAGTAATCACAGGGTGCTGATGGGTTGCTGTTTCATTTGGAAGCCTAACAATGGCCTCTGGGTCTGACAAGTACTAGAACCTAAAAACGGTAAAGAGAGGGGCGCTATAGCGCAGTTACCAAACTAACAATTAGTTTGCTGTAAGGTAAAATTCTCACCTTTACATGTTGTGCATATGCACAACACATATAATGAGTATGATGGGAAGGCTGCAGATTGCACTGGACCCGCGACGGATCTTCATGAAGTATTGGATAGGATATTCAAGATGACGACCATTCCGCGCTCCTCCAGAATCAAGCAAGGGAACCACAGAGTTCAGAAGATTTGCTTCCTTTATTCAAGGCTATAAAACTACGCGTTTCGTGAACTTCTTCTCCACTTCCTCAGGTGCATAGCCAATACTAACCACATGGTATTACTCACATATATAGGGTGGGTTGGACATAGAAAAAATGGGCGTCAAACACTCCTGACGCCCTGAACGCGGCAGTTGTATTTAAAATACAATCTTAAATTTGTAGCATATCTATGTAACAATAATTAAAAATACAATTTATTGGCATAAAAAATATATATGACATTAAAATGTGAGATTTTTCTGCAAATAAAATTAAAAGGAAGGGAAATAAAAAAAAATCTGCTAGGATTAGTAACATTAGTAGTCATCTTGAATATCCTATCCAAGTATTAGAACCTATTAGATCATCAGTACAAGGCTGGGAATAAACGGCGGCATGAGTCGTTCAACAGCAGCTCTCCTACAAGTCACGTCAACCGAAACGTTTGTGTAACATGTCCACAATGTACTGTCACCCAAGTATTTTAGAGCTTTGATTTGTTTAAATAAAACACCAAAATTTCAAACCAGTCACCTGTCTTGTGTGACTTGCATTGCAGTCTATGGCAAGTGTGTTATGTGCAATTTGCCACAAGCATAAAAAAATTCAATATATTTAGAAACATAGTTGACGCTGCGTTGCATGATGTCACAGGTTGCTGTGCAACAGTAGGAAATCGTTTTATTCAGAGTTGCAATGTGTCACTGCGATTCCAGTGTTGCACCTTGCCAGAGGTGTATCTAGGGTTTCTGACTCCCGGGGCAAAAATTCATTTTGGCGCCCCCCCCCCCAAGGACATATGCTCCCCGTCAGCCCCATCATTGCCTTCTCCTCCCCCACCATCCCCATCATTGCCCTCTCCCCGTCAGCCCCATCATTGCCCTCTCCTCCTCCTCCACCATCCCCATCATTGCTCTCTCCCCGTCAGCCCCATCATTGCCCTCTCCTTTTCCACCATCCCCATCATTGCTCTCCCTGTCAGCCCCATCATTGCCCTCTTCTCCACCCCCACACACACACAGCATTCACTTCTCTGCACATTCCCCTGCAGTGTGATACACACACACACCCACCCAATACTGAGCCGCACATACACCTCAACTTTATGAAGATTTTTATTGTTTATACAAATGGCATGTTCATATTTGTCACCTTGTATGTACTGATATGAGAGGACACAGACACTGGACTGATAGGACCCTGACCCTGGCTACAGGACGACATTGCAAGAGATAGAGAGACAGAGATGCTGAGAGAGGCAGAGAGAAAGACACAGAGAGCTCGAGACAGACAGACTGAGAGACTGAGAGTGAGACAGAGAGCGACAGAGAGACACAGAGACAGACTGAGACAGAGATAGAGAGACAGAGTGAGACACTGAGAGACACAGACTGAGACACACAGAGAGAGACAGACAGAGAGATAGAGTGACAGACTGAGAGACACAGAGAGAGAGACTGAGAGACACAGATAGAGACAGACAGACTGAGACAGAGAAAGACGGAGAGAGAGGGAGAGAGAGACAGAGACTGACAGAGAGAGCACGACAGAGCGAGACAGAGCGACTGAGAGACAGAGACAGACACAGAGAGCGAGACAGACTGAGACAGAGAGTGCGAGATAGAGAAAGCACGACTGACAGAGGCTGACAGAGACAGAGAGAGACTGACAGAGAGACACAGAGACAGAGCGGGCGTGACTGAAAGAGACAGACAGAGCGAGACAGAGCAAGACTGAGCGAGAAAGAGACAGAGAGCAAAAGACTGAGACAGAGAGCGAGACAGAGGGCGCAACTGAGACAGAGAGACTGACAGAGGGAGCGAGACAGAGAGAGAGACTGACAGAGAGTCTCAGAGAGACAGACTGACAGAGAGACTGAGAGAGAGACACAGAGAGAGATACTGACAGAGAAAGACTGAGAGAGACAGAGAGACAGAGACTGAGAGACACTGACATACTGGGAGAGACAGAGACTGAGAGACAGTGAGACTGACAGATTGAGAGAGACAGACTGTGAGAGATAGAGACAGAAACACTGACAGAGAGACTGAGAGAGACAGAGACTGTGAGAGACAGAAAGACTGACAGAGAGATTGAGAGAGACAGAGAGCAAAACGGATGCAAGAATCTTAGGACTTGTCAGGAGGGGAGCAGTGTCCTGCCTCCTTCTCACTGCACAGTGCAGTCACCACCAGCCCGGATACAGCCACCTGCAGCCTGAGCTCCTACTCCGTCCTGTCTCCTGTCCTGCTTCTCTGTGCAGGGCTCAGGGAAGAAGCAGCGTCCTGAAGTCTCTTCAGCAGACACCACACAGCCGGCAATGTGTGCGTGTCTGCAGTATGCTGAAGGCAGCAGGTACACTGCCAGCACCCAGCGTCCCACACATGCTCCTCTACAGAACAGACCGTGGTAGTGCAGGGAGATTGTCTCCCTGCACTACCGCAGAGGTTAACTATATTTGCGTGCACAGCAGGCAAATATAGTTAAGAGTAGCTTAGCTCTAGGGGGGCCCCTCTGAGCACAGGGCCCGGGGTGACCGCACCCTCTGCCCCCCTGGTAGCTACGCTAACACACACACACCTCTCACCTCTCCTCGCGCTCTGCCACACACACACACATTCACATACACACAGCTCTCACCTCTCCTCGCGCTCTGCCGCAGCATCTCATGCCTTCCTCTGACACAGCCGGCCGCTGAATGATGACGTCATCCAGTGGCGCGTCTGTGTGAGTCTGTGAGAGAAAGCAGGAAGAAGACAGATCGCTGGGCAGCCGAGCTGCAGGGATTTCTCCCTGCCCGCCGCAGCCACCCAGCAGGGCCCCCCTCACGATGCTGAAGTTGGTTTCTTATTCGTTCAGTTTCTTATTCGGGCTGAAGTTGGTTTCTTATTCAGCAGTTTCTTATTCGGCTATTTTTTATTTTCTGTTTTTTTCAGGTTTTTGTATAAAAATAAACCATTCTGAGTATATAATAATATGCGGTCATGTGTCCTCTTGTGAATACACTTAAAAACAGATACAAAATTTAGAAGGCTGGCACAAAAATGGGCATCAAAGTGGGCACTGAGGTATGGTATTGAAGGGGTTAAATGCCTTTGTGCCACTGATCTAACACCTGATTTACATACCTACTGATGCCCCACATGAAATCCATGTCACTCCAGCCTGGCACAAATGGGTTCTGGGCATCAAAACTGACATCAAAGTGGGCAAATTGCACATTTTCACAGATTTGAATAAGTAACAGCTATTTTTAAGAGGTTAAATGCCTTTGTGCCACTAATCTAACACCTGATTTACATACCTACTGATGCCCCACATGAAATCCATGTCACTGCAGCCTGGCACAAATGGGTTCTGGGCATCAGAACTGGCATCAAAGGGGGCAAATTGCACATTTTCACAGATTTGAATAAGTAACAGCTATTTTTAAGGGGTTAAATGCCTTTGTGCCACTGATTTAACACCTGATTTACATATTTAATGATGCCCCACATGAAATCCATGTCACTGCAGCCTGGCACAAATGGGTTCTGGGCATCAGAACTGGCATCAAAGTGGGCAAATCGTACATATTCACTTATTTGAATAAGTAACAGCTATTTTTAAGGGGTTAAATGCCTTTGTGCCACTGATTTAACACCTGATTTACATACCTACTGATGCCCCACATGAAATCCTTGTCACTCCAGCCTGGCACAAATGGGTTCTGGGCATCAGAACTGGCATCAAAGTGGGCAAATTGCACATTTTCACAGATTTGAATAAGTAACAGCTATTTTTAAGGGGTTAAATGCCTTTGTGCCACTGATATAACACCTGATTTACATACCTACTGATGCCCCACATGAAATCCATGTCACTCCAGCCTGGCACAAATGGGTTCTGGGCATCAAAACTGGCATCAAAGTGGGCAAATCGCCCATTTTCACAGATTTGAATAAGTAACAGCTATTTTTAAGAGGTTAAATGCCTTTGTGCCACTGATATAACACCTGATTTACATACCTACTGATGCCCCACATGAAATCCATGTCACTCCAGCCTGGCACAAATGGGTTCTGGGCATCAAAACTGGCATCAAAGTGGTCAAATCGCCCATTTTCACAGATTTGAATAAGTAACAGCTATTTTTAAGAGGTTAAATGCCTTTGTGCCACTAATCTAACACCTGATTTACATACCTACTGATGCCCCACATGAAATCCATGTCACTCCAGCCTGGCACAAATGGGTTCTGGGCATCAAAACTGACATCAAAGTGGGCAAATTGCACATTTTCACAGATTTGAATAAGTAACAGCTATTTTTAAGAGGTTAAATGCCTTTGTGCCACTAATCTAACACCTGATTTACATACCTACTGATGCCCCACATGAAATCCATGTCACTCCAGCCTGGCACAAATGGGTTCTGGGCATCAGAACTGGCATAAAAGTGGGCAAATTGCACATTTTCACAGATTTGAATAAGTAACAGCTATTTTTAAGGGGTTAAATGCCTTTGTGCCACTAATCTAACACCTGATTTACATACCTACTGATGCCCCACATGAAATCCATGTCACTCCAGCCTGGCACAAATGGGTTCTGGGCATCAAAACTGGCATCAAAGTGGACAAATCACCCATTTTCACAGATTTGAATAAGTAACAGCTATTTTTAAGAGGTTAAATGCCTTTGTGCCACTGATTTAACACCTGATTAACATACCTAATGATGCCCCACATGAAATGCATGTCAATACAGACTGGCACAAATGGGTTCTGGGCATCAAAACTGGCATCAAAGTACTCAAATCGCCCATTTTCACAGATTTGAATAAGTAACTGATGTTTTTAAAGGGTTAATTGCCTTTGGGCCACTGATCTGACACTTAAAATACACAGAAAGTGATGCCCTGCATCAAACCCAGGTCCCTTCAGCCTGGCCCAAATGTTTTCTGGGCATCAGAACTGGCATCAATTTAGGCAAACAGCCCATTTTCGCAGATTTGAATAAGTAACTGATGTTTTTAAGGGGTTAAATGCCTTTGGGCCACTGATACCACAGTGCATACATATAAAACAGGGAGCCCCACATCAAAAACAGGTCTCTTCAGCCTGGCCCAAATGGGTTCTGGGCATCAGAACTGGCATCAAAGTGGGTAAACAGCCCATTTTCACGGATTTGAATAAGTAACTGATGTTTTTAAGGGGTTAAATGCCTTTGGGCCACTGATACAACACTTAAAATACACAGACAGTGATGCCCTGCATCAAACCCAGGTCCCTTCAGCATGGCCCAAATGCGTTCTGGGCACCAGAATTGGCATCAAAGTGGGCAAACAGCCCATTCTCGCAGATTTGAATAAGTAACTGATGTTTTTAAGGGGTTAAATGCCTTTGGGCCACTGATACCACAGTGCATACATATAAAACAGGGAGCCCCACATCAAAAACAGGTCTCTTCAGCCTGGCCCAAATGGGTTCTGGGCATCAGAACTGGCATCAAAGTGGGTAAACAGCCCATTTTCACGGATTTGAATAAGTAACTGATGTTTTTAAGGGGTTAAATGCCTTTGGGCCACTGATACAACACTTAAAATACACAGACAGTGATGCCCTGCATCAAACCAAGGTTCCTCCAGCCTGGCCCAAATGCGTTCTGGGCACCAGAATTGGCATCAAAGTGGGCAAACAGCCCATTCTCGCAGATTTGAATAAGTAACTGATGTTTTTAAGGGGTTAAATGCCTTTAGGCCCCTGATCTGACACTTAAGATACACAGAAAGTGATGCCCTGCATCAAACCCAGGTCCCTTCAGCATGGCCCAAATGGGTTTTGGGCACCAGAATTGGCATCAAAGTCGGCAAACAGCCCATTTTCACAGATTTGAATAAGCAACTGGTGTTTTCAAGGGGTTAAATGACTTTGGGCCACTGATCTGACGATTACAATTCACAGATAGTGATGCCCTGCATCAAACTCAGGTCCCTTTAGCCTGGCCCAAATGGGTACTGGGCATCAGAACTGGCATCAAAGTGGGCAAACAGCCCATTTTCACATATTTGAATAAGTAAGTGATTTTTTAAGAGGTTAAATGCCTTTGGGCCACTGATCTGACACCATTATTACATGCATTTTGATGCCCTGCATGAAATTCATGTCACTTTAGCTTTTCCCAAATGGGTTCTGGCCGTGAGAATTGGCATCAAAGTTGGCATTGATTTTAATGATTTGAATAAGTAACTGAATTTTAAGGGGTTAAATGACCTTGGCCACTGATCTCACACCACTATGACATACACAGGCTGGAGACACACGAGCGATTTACACACTAGGAAAGTCTGACGAGTGTAATGCAAGTGTCATGTGAGTGTCAGGCGTTTTTTGTGCGAGTACAATCTGACTTTTCACACCTAACACCCGATCTACATCCGACTG